>NC_065549.1:16894113-17136613 GCF_022605725.1 Anthonomus grandis grandis
ACCTTATTCATTCGATGCCGCGAAGACTGCAAGCTGTTATTGCTGCGAGAGGAGAAAATACACGCTATTAAAATTATTTTTTTTAATTAACTTTATGATATACCTAGTGTTTGTTTCTCCTAATAAAAATACGCTTCAAATCAGCGTTTTTATAAAAAATTTGCAGCTCGCAGCAGGAATGAGATAACGGAATGAATCAAAAATCGAAATGTTTAGAATACATCAAATATTACAAGGAACAGTATGTGAATAGAATTATCCACCTTAATTTTCCTACAGGGTCTTTTAAAATTACGAGAAAAAACAACAGTTTGTTTTACTCCTGTTACTAATATACCCTAATCGAAAAATGCTACTTTACAAAATGATTTTAAAAAATCACAACAAATGTATCTAAAAACTGATGGCAAAATCGTGAGAATCTGATAAAAAATAAAAAATTTATAAAACATCAAACTTGTGTTTTCAACAATATTTCAGGGTGGCGGAATTTTGTGCCGGCGAGTGTATATTATAGGTACAAGATGTTAGGACTCAGTTTAACATATTTACACTAAATTTCAATAACTGTTTCATATCCAAGAACAATGAATTAAATCAATAGTATTTTGAGCGATTAAATTTTATTACATATTTATTTAGTACCAATGTACCCAGAAACTTCAGAAATTAGATATGTATTAGACTTTAATGATTAGCTAATTTTTGTTTCTTATAATTTTTACGTTTTAGTTTACTACATATTAAAATATAATCCAAAATTATAATTAGTTTCATTATATCAAATACTACCAAAGACTTAGCTTGATAATGTTAGCTCGTTAAATTAGTAATGTGCCTTCCACCTAAGCATGCAATAAGAAAAATAAAGTACAGTTAGTATGTCTAAAATAAATCAAAATTAGTGTTAATAAGAATAAACCAAACATCTTACCACAAAACTTAACACACTGTGGCGGAAAAGCTAAAAGGCAACGACAAAAAAAACAGTGCTTAAATTAAACAAACCCAAACGTACAAAATCTAATGTGAAACTGTGTAAAGAGTAATAAAGAAAAAAAGTTTAACTTAATATGAATTTTGAAATAGAAAAAAAAATCAGTAAAATATCTACAAGTAATATTCAATTTCGTAATTTTTGGTGTTTTAATAAACTTGAAACAAAACTGTTATTTTTATACTGTTAGTTAAAATTAGTTGCTCCAGCTAATTTCCACTAATACACACACACAGCAAACAAGACGGCGCATAATACATTTCCAAAAACCCAAAAAAATTTGTTAAGAGACCGTTTTCAGGATCGAATAATTTCGCAAAATAGTTCTAGCAACTGGCCACCAAGATCGTGTGACTTAACGCTATTTCTGCTTCAAGTTGAATTTTATTAGATCGTAAGAATAGAGCACATATTTTGTTTTAAATTATTTTAATGATTTTATTGTTTTTATCTGATTGTTGATGACTCTGTCGGTTAATCTAAAATAAAACGCTTATTATATACAAATTAAAACAGATTTTTATTCTGCTTTATTTCGGCTACTGCAATTTCCGTCGGTGGCAATTACTGCCAATAAATTAAAAATTGTGACAAATAAGAGAATAGTGCAAGAGACCAGAAAAATATAAAGGATTGTAAGAGGTCTTAGTTTTAAAAAATAATTCTGGGTACACCAAAAAAAAGCAAATTGTAAAGATGGCAACCGATTTAATAAACTTCAAAACTCTGTATCTGGCGACGAACCATTTTAATACATTATTGAAAAAATGCTAAAAAAAATATTTGATTTCAAATTTGAAACAATTATAATAGAACATAAGAGAGAAAAAGCAAAATACAAAAAGAAATGAAAATTTGCGACCCTATATAATAAAAGATACGCGCTTTAGAGCATGCATTGGTTTTGTTATTTTGACGAGGAGTTTCACAGCAGCACTAGTCGTAACTTTGAATATCCTTCATCCGGGCTGCAGTTGGTGTCAATGAAATTTGCACTTCAGTCCATAAGGAATGATCTCATTTTCGGTCAATCCGAATGGTTAAAATAAATCAGGTCGCAAATCATCTTATAAATTGAACTTCAATTGAAGTAACAGGAACTAAATTAAAGCGCCTTTAGATACCTCTTTTCTTACTTTTTGTTTCTTAAATTAAATTTTTCTAATTCATAGAGCACTTACAAATTTTTTACTCTTTTCAATTTTACTGCTCTCTAAAAGATCTCATTAACACTGGTGTGCTTTATACCCTATTCGGCATCTTGTCTCTCCGACAAAATCGAGTTCTTTTTTAGCATTCCCTGAAAAGTGCAACTAATACCGCGCCAAAGTCGCAACTTCCCGCCGTATTTGTCCCATTCGGGCGGTAAAACTCCCGGAAATGAATTCAGTAGTGCGCGGCATTACTCCGGCTTTAGAATCTTGAAATTTGTCATTTCGTAGCCTTTAGAGAATACGTCACTTCAAGTTGATACGCTTTTGGTTCTGGTGCATAAATCCTGAGAACGTTTTTATGACTCTTGGGAAAAATCCAAATCGATTTTATTTTATTTATAGCCGGTTAACGTCATGTCTGTAGCATTACTGATGTACAATACAAGTGGTTTATTAACGCGATCTGATGATCTTTTAGAGACGTCCACTTTCGTTTATAATTTGTTTAGATATTTGTATTTTAATTTATTTTAGAGCGTAGTAAAATAATAAAACTCAAGTAACAAACAGATTTTTTTAAAAATGTAGTCATAGCCATTTAGGTTATGCATTGTAAGTTAAAACAATGTTTATTGCTTTTTTAAGTTACTTAATGGTATTTGGGAATTTTAATTTTAAATTTGTTGGAGTAATAGTAAATAAAGCGACGTTTTTAATATATATTTTAAATATTTTTCGTAATTGTCAAAAAACACATATATACATGTACAAAATATACACAAAAAGCAGAAATATACCTGTGTAATTTATCATAAATTTAACAAATACTAAATACCTAGGTAGAGACAATAAAAACAATAGGTTTTAAAGCAAGAATTACAAAGAAATTTGTCATTTTGTAGTACTTATTAATAAATAAAAATTCGACAGTTTAAATTAAGACTTTTTTTTTAAGGATCACGAACGGTGGAACTTTGCCAATAGAATCATCTGACCCAAAGCAGTAAAACGGGCTATCAATTCATTTCAGTCCTTTAAATCTTCTTTAGGACACGAGATATATCCAGTTCTTCAGACAGGTCTGGCTCATGTTATTATACTTTTTATTCTATCTCCTTGAAAATCACCGAGTTAATATCCAAGGCCAGGCGTATAGCAAACATAGCAAAAACAATTAGGCCAGTTAGTATGACGTAATTTTCGTTGAAAAGCATAAAAAATATTATAGCTGAGCATATAAAAAGGGAAGCCCTCACTCTACGACGTCTAAATGAACCTCGGCGTGCATACCAGGCAGGTCAATCAACAAACTTAGCTCTTAACAATCTTGTTTCCAGCAACAGTCGATTGTTAAAGATCTTGCAGCCTTCCTAAACATTCCGAGGGGGTATTCAACAATGCTCTGCGAAATTCTCTCTATAAACCGTGACTAAATTGAAGCAAAGCTGGGTGGCAGAAGAATAGGGCTTCACGAGAATACCTATAAGGAGGGATTCTTTCCCCTCTTGTGTGGTCCCGTCTTATCGATTGTCATCATTCAAAAATAAGAGGTAGACTTTCAATTATACACTAATTATCTAGTAATCCTACTCAAGGGAGATAATGAAGACATAATCTTTTTGATCGCCCAAGAGGTGCGAATAGGAAGAAATAACGACGGCTACCCTGGCAGTGCTACACGGCCTAACTTCCTTGCATTTCTACGTACAGAGAGAGGCCACATATAGGCTATATCATGCATCAAACCACAAGCCAAGTTCCCAACACCTGACACTAGAATGAAGCCAATAAGGTTTTCGAGCAAAATGTGTAACCAAAAATCTTTGCAAATGCCCTCTAATAGCATGCTAAGAAAGACAACATAACCAGATTCTTCACAGTTATCATTCGTAACCGGAAAACGTGGAAACATAGCAAAATATTGCTGGAAAAAGCCGACATTCATGTAACACTAACTGCTCCAACACTGATTAAGGGATCTGATATGGTACAAGCCAGGGTTAAAGCAATTCAATTTAGTAATTACCCTTGGCAAACTCGAGACGATATGTTAGATTACGCAAGGTGGCTGGCAGAACAGCACTAAAATACAAAAATATTAATATCAACTTAAAAAGTTCGCCAGCCTAAAAGTGCTAGAATCAACACGTGCACGTCTAGAGCGGTGTTAAACTGGAAATAAGCCAAGCCCTAAGTATGATAAAGAGAAATATTTAGATTTCTTATCAACCAAAGACAAGGTTACAGACCACATTTTGTCACTCAAAGAATTCTAACCTTAACATCTCTCTTTATTTTGGAAACGTTTTCTATAATTTTTAAGAATCGCGATCAGCTTCAGGGTCCTACCTATGTGTCTCATATGGAGACTGCGGACACTGGACTTGAAAGAAATAAAAAGCGACTAGAAGGGTCTGAAGCCAAGAAAGACCTTATAGGCTCAGCACAAGCGTTAGGCATTACATACTATACAGCAAAACTCAAAATCTGCACCAGAACGAAAGAAAAATCCAAACAATATTTAAACAGATTACTAGATCTTGCAAAAGTGGTAATACCGAATCTCACAAGAAGTTTAAAAGACACCATTAGGTAATTAAATAAGAAGCACTTGAACGCCCTAATGGGTGTGTATACTGGCCAGTTAAAACTAAGATATCACATATGATATATTGATATTAATTACAATGGAATTTAGATTGCTGAACATTGAAAAGTTGGAGACTCAACGTAAAAACTACGATATTGTCGCAACATACAAGTTTCTTAACAATGTAATACAGTCTCCTGAGTTGTTGTGTCAGCTTAAGTAAAATGTTCCTCCTACTACAGTGCTCAGACAGACTAGATTATTTGACCTTGAACAACATCGTACACTGTATGGTGAAAACTGCAATAAATAGAAGGATGATTAAATTAAATAGTGTCAGTATAGATTTGTTTTATTGTTCTCTGAGTTCACTTCAACGAATTTTAAAATCTGCTTAAGTGCAATATAATTTTATATCTTGACTTTGCTTAAAGTGTGTCTTCTTTTCTATTGTAGTTACTTTGTTTTAAATCATTGTTGTCCTTATATTTTATTTAATTTTATTGCTGTTACCTGTTATCTGTTTTTTATGCTAGATATTTAATGATACTACTAATACTTCAAGTGCAATATACATGGAGGACGAAGAAATTATCAAACATATTCTATGCAAATGCCCAGCACTAAACTAGGCAGATCATCCTTGGGACTGCTTTAGCTTAAGCAAGAGATACTAAAAACACTTGCCACAATCAACTTTAGATCCCCAAGACTTGCAAAGGCAGACTTGTTAAGCAAAATGTAAATATGTGTGAGCTATAATAGACCAATGAGTCGTAGTGGAGGGCTATCGGTCGACTATATACAATAAAGCTAACTTGATACTCTTTTGACTCTGGTGCATACATTTCGAGAGAACGCTTTCATGACTCTCGGAAGGAATCCAATCCTATCGCAAAATCAACAGCATTACTTATATGCAACAAAACTCATTCATTAACGCGATTTGGATTAGGAGCCATGTTGTACTTAACATTTTTTAACCCCTATTCATTAGTTCATTTAGGCACAACAAAAAAAAGGCAATTTTTACTTGGCTATCGACAACGGGTGGCCCAAATCCTCGTATTAAAAGCACTCGGCGAAGTCTAACAAATAGGGAATTTTTCCCTCAAATGTCACCGGGAGTAAATCCTATTCGCTTTTTCGCTTTTTTTTTTTCATTTGCCACTTTTGGTTCCCAGATTACGGGCTTTGAAAAGGGGATATTCCGGATCGTGTTAGAGCACAAAAGTTGCTAAAATTAGAGATTTGGATTTAACGAAACTTGCTGTAGCAGCAAGAGATTAATTAAATTATTTTTTTTCTTTGTCAAATAGAATATAAGCAATATTATTATACTAAAGGAGAAAAGTTGATTAGAGTATTTTTTGCCCCAGATATCCTTTAATAAAAAATATGCCATTACTTGCTATTAACTTCCTCTTTATCATGCTAAGCATTTCAATCTCCTACAAGCGGGTATAGTTTTACAATCTTTTCGTGTATATGTCATTGTGTCTATAGCAATATACAGGGTGTCAGGAAAGTTAACGGTAATACTGAAGGGGCTGATGAAGCAACTCATAAGCACCCAGAAAAACATAAAATGACCTTAGTAAAAAATCGATGGTTTTCGAGATATTGGCACTTTAGTGGAAGTCACCAAAATCCTACTCTTGGATCAGATTTTCGATTGTCAGGCCTTAAAAATAGATTTTTTTAGAATCTATTTTTAGCTATGCAACACTGAATAGCCATTTTACTGATCAAAGACAAACATTAAACTAAACGGCAACTGCTAACAAATTCTTCAAATAATTTTTTCTTAACCTGCTAATGGTTATGCAAATTGTTGCAATTTCTATTTTTACTTTCATTAAATAAAGACATAGTAAAATTTAAATCATTACATTTTGTCTGGAATGAACATTTACTGCTTTTTTTAAGAACTTAAACCTGTATTTCTTTTTTTTACACTTTATTGCCACAAAACATGCAATTTAGTTAAAAGCTTCTACCCCGACCCCCGCTTTTTAATTTCTTTCGTAAAAATAAATAAAACAAAAGAAAAAACCCTTCACTTTTAAATTCATTGCTTATAACCGCCTTAAATAAATTATTCAAAATCTGCTTCTGCAAGAAATTTTTTAATTAAAACGACTCGTTTTTAAGAAATTGCCAGTCATCAGAATTATCATATTTAAGCCTACTTCGACTGTTAAAATTGGGTTGTTTACATAACAAAGAAAGGGTAAAGTGAAACTGTCGGTTGGAAATAATTGAAGTCAAAGATATATTTAATTAAATAAGCAGTTTTAAGAAAATATATATCATTTATATACTATTAGCTAACATCTTTATTATAGTTAAATTATATAGTACAAAATTTAAAAAAAAAAAATAACAATATCATAAAAAGAATTTAATAAACAAGTAATCAAACCCATTTTAGTTATGCTTTACAAAATAACATTAAAATAACATTTTATGAATATCCTAGTAAATTTTTGTAAATTTTTCTATAAATGATAGGAAATATAATATTAGATATTTTTTAAACTATAATTGAAGCTTTAAAACCAGACAATATAAATACTACTTGTTATTACTTGTTACTTTTTAAAAAACTACAATCAGGGGATAAGGAATAAAAAGTTACATTTTGTAAATAAACTATGCAATTATATAATATAATAGAAATACTTGCTAAGATGCTTATTTTTGTAATGTATTCACTCAAAGAGAACCAATTTATATTTATTCTGTTGCATCATTCTTTCCGAATCCTAGGATTTAGGCTTTTAGAAAATAATATAGTAAACTTAACAAAATTTAACTTATTTATACATGACGGTTGTTCAAGAAAATTTGAAGATCAGCTTTTTATGAAAATCCAATAGCACGCCCACAATAATTTTCTTACCTTAAATCTTTTGTTTTTTTTTAATATAGCGATCTAAATTTAAAAAAAAACAAATATATATATATATATATATATATATATATATATATATATATATATATATATATATATATATATATATATATATATATATATATATATATATATATATATATATGTATAATATATATGTCTAACTGTTAAACTACAAAAAAATTACTGCTCCTAGCAACGCGACCCACGTCGCTAAAAACTCATTTTATAATTTAATTTATAAAAACAAATAAAACAAGGGAAAAAAGACTTGTCAATTCAGTGATGTTTTAAATAAATTATTTAAAACCTGCTACTACAAGAAAATTTTTAATTAAAGAGCTCGTTTTTAAGAAACTGCCAGTCATCTTATTTAAGTTTGCAAATGTTGAAATTGGCTTATTTGCATAACAGAAGAAATGATAAAGTAAAGCTAAAGGTTGGAAATAATTAAAGCCAAAAGAAATTTAGTTTAAGAGATAATATTTAATAAATAAAAATAACATAGTATAACGCCTCCATTAAATTATATGACAGGTAGTTTTAAATTAATCGAAAGAGTTTACTAAAAAAGTAATCATACCTCTTTAAGTTATACATTACAAAATAACATATAAGTAAATAGCAAAAGAATAACAAATATAGATAGTAGTCATTTTAAAGAATTTAATAATAACTTAGTAGGTTCTTCTATATTCGTATGTTGTTTTTAGAAATAAAAATCAAAATATTTTTATTAATTTGATTATTTCTAATATTAGGAACTTTAGAAAATACATTCTTAATTTATAAAATATTTTTTTTACTCGATAAGTTAAGTAGGCGAGTTTACTTGTTATCTTAGAAAAACGATTATGGACCAAAAATTAAAGTTCATCCAAATTTAAAGGAAATATAAATATAATCAATTTTTATTAAAAATATAAATATTAATGTATTGATGTATTGGAGGGACGTAAATCTCTACATTTTTCGCGAAACACACACATAATATTCATAAAAAATAAAATGTGTGGGCTAGCATATTAAAGAATCACATTATTGGGTCTCTCTTTTTAGGCCAAAATTTGACAGGGGACCTTTACTTAAACATGTTGAAAAATGCAATAGAACCACTGATCCTTAAGATAATTGAAGACAATCCTCATGAATTTGAGATGGAAACAGTTTTTCAATAAGGGTCACCGCCTCACTTTAGCAGAAATGTTTGAGAATATTTGACTAATACGTACCCTAATTTATGGATGGTCCTCGAGGGCCTACCGAGTAGCCAGCCAGGTCGCTCGATCTTACCTCTGGACTTTTTTTTATGCGGCTACGTCACCGAGCCAGAATCTTCGATCTATGTCAAAGCATAATTGATGCATGTCGCAATATTGATGTTGGCGCTTTCCAAAATGTTTCTGAAGAGTTCTCCAATAGATTATTTTACTATCTTGAAGTGATATAGTTACAATGATGTGTTACAAGTTTAATTATTTTAAATGAAACTTAAAATGCGAAAAATAAGATTTTAAAAGGCTGCCATTTTGGTATGGGTAGAAGTAATGACATAATCTTTTAGGACCATAAAGCATTCAGTGAGAGCTTTTAAACGATGTATCGCATGACCCCCCTCCCTATTTAATTTTATTTTCAAAAATGGCGTCCCGCCGCCATTTCTTACTAGACCTAAGTACTTGGTTTTAAAAGTCATCACAAAACTGCCTATGAAAAAATATTTCTTTAATTGTATAGTTCCTCCCCAACCATGAGATCAGAATAATAGAAGATAAGAAGAAAATCATTAATGTCGCAGAATTTTCCAGTCATAGATATATTGTTTTTTACCTTTAATAGGACATAGGAGGTAGTGCATCAGACAGGTATAAAAATTAATTATAATTAATTATAGTTAAATTATTAAAATAGGAAAAAACTCGAGTGACGATGTCATTGTAGGATAATATGGTCTTGAAAAGTGTAATGAAATAGAAAAAGTTAGGAAAAAAGAATATTAATAATTTTCTTATTCTTTTTTGTAAATATTGAATTATGCTGAAGAATTATGCGAATATATATTATGGTATAAAGTTATTATTACGTTTTATATAGATTTTTTAAAATATTACAAAACACTTGTCTAATTGTAAAACTAGCTCCCTTTATGCACTTAATTTTATTTATTGTTTCACTTTTTTACCACAAAACATACATTTTAGTTAAAAGCTTCTAGCAACCTCCAATCGTTAGCAACTCATTTATAATTAATTTCATGTAAATGAATAAAATAAACCAAAGCCCCTTTACTTTTGATTTTAATTCTGACTTAAATAAATTATATGGGTAAATATATATTAAGTACATATTAAAGAAGTATGTTTTTTTTTTAATTATTTTCACGTATACAATACTCACTTGAAGTTTGATGCATTTCTCCCGAATCACCCCGTATAAGATGTTACAGAACACTTAATTAATTGCAAAAATAAAAAGAAAAATATCTCCTTCTGAACCGCTGTAATTTATGTTTTTTTTTACACTTGATCGTCACAAAACCAGCAGTTTAGTTAAAACCTTATAATAAACCAACTCACGTTTTTAAAAACTCACATTTAATTAAAAAAAAAAAAAAACCTTCATCTTTGAATTCAATGATGATAGCCAGCCTAAATAAGCTATTCAAATCCTGCTATTACAAGACAATGTTTCATTTAAAAAGCTAATTTTAAAGAAATTGCCATTTATCAGAATTATTATATTTAAGCTTACTGCGAATGTTGAAATTGGCTTTTTTACATAAGAAAGCAAAGGAAAAACTGTTGGCTTCAAATAAAAACAGTCAAAAAGAAATTTAACTTAAAAGAAACCTTTTAATAAATAAAAATGTCTTTGTCTGTCTTTCTAATTTATTCGAAAGATTGTCATACCTTGGTCTTCTGGTTTATTTTTGCTTTAGACTTTGCAGCTTATGTAAGAAGAAAAAATGATAAATAGAGATTGTCTTGAATACTTTCGTTAGTATTGTTGACGGTTTTTTAGGAATAAGTAAAGAATACTAACAAATCATCTTTTTGTGAAAATTCAATAGCACGCAAATAACGATTATCATACCATAAATCTTTTGTATTTTTTTGTATAAATTTAAGTCACTAATCGATTTCTTTGCACAAAACAATTTTATTTTCTTATTATCTAAATAAGCTATACCTACCTAACATTTAAGTAGCTACTGTTAATTTTTCTAAATACCCATGATCTTGAAAAAAAAACATGAATTTCTTCTCTGCTTTTTTGGAATAGCCACATTTTTATATCGGAATGTTTTCTCATAAACAACATCTTTTAAGTCATTAGGCAAGGAATTAAAGAATCTTGGCACCAAATAGTTTTTGGATTTATGCCCTATCTCTTTTTTTATTAAAGGAACTACCATACAGTTTTTCTTAAACCTAGTATGTTGCTAATTTAATATTGGGTGTAGATCTATTTTTCGTTTATTTATAAGAATTAAATTAAAAAAAAAATTAAATATCAAATATTCTCGCTTCTCTGTATAGTAGTTCTGTTGAAAATAACTTTGATTTATCTAAAATAATCTTTAGAATCCATTCTGCCATACCGTTCCCCAACCTATAATATCATAATTTATATGAGAATGAATTTACGCATATTATAGGTCTTTAAGATGTGCAGGAGTTAAAAAAAGATTTCAAAAACGAAAAGCGTGATATCAAATATCTTATTTTGGATGTTATGTGATCTATTTGCTTATCCCAGCGTAAGTGCTTATCGATTATTATTCCCAGATATTTGATATTATCTACTTGTGCTATAATGTGTTTAGAAGTTTTTAAATACTGAAACTCAGGTAAGCCATCGGAGTACGATGCAAAGGGAATGTATTTTGTTTTGCTTTGTTCCAATGTTAATTTATTAATTAGAAACCAATTAAATATATTATTGAGATCCGATTCAGCCAACTTCGTTACATAAAACAAAGTTTTTTCAGTATAGAAAATTGCTCTATCCTCGGCAAAGCTAACAACCTGCCCTCTCCAATCGCCCATAAGTAAATTATTGATATAGATAGTAAATAAGAGTGACCCCAAACAGTACACTGGGGTACTCTACACGCAATAGGTTTAACATCACTCTTTACTTCGTCTAATTTGACGTATTGTACTCTACCCGTTAAATAGCTTTGAAACAAATTATATACGCTACCTCTAATACCAATTTAATTTTTTTAATAAAGTTTTATAGTAGACCGTATCAAACGCGTTTGCTAAATCAACAAAAACGCAAAGAGATCGTGTTGTTTTATGTAGTGCATCATATATTTATATATTTATTTTATAGACTTTCCCGCTCTAAAACCAAACTGATTATTGGAATTAATATTTTGTTTTTCTAAATATTCAGTCACTCTACGCTTAATTAGTTTTTCAAAAAATTTTGATATATTTGAAATATTGGAAATTGGCCTGTAATTAATTTACTTTTAGAACCGTCTTTATGTAATGGTTTAATTTTCCAAATCTTTAAAATATTAGGGAACTCACCAATTCTAAAGCTCATGTTTATTAGATAGCAAAGAACTTTTTTTATACTTTTCACTTCTTTTTCATTAGTTTCTTTTAAAAAGAATAGACTTATAGTTGGCCATTTGGCGTTTTCGTAAGAATTTTGAGGCTTATTTATTTGTTTGGCTAAATTTTCACCTACTTCACGAAAATAATTATTCAAACTAGCCGCAATTTCTTGCTCATCTATGATAACTTCATTATTAGGCATTTTCAATTGCCGTCTTTGTCCAGGGTCTATGACACAAAGCATTAACACATTTCCAAACAGGTTGAGATTTGTTTTTACATTTTGATATTTGATTTTGTGTAAATTGTCTAGGCACTTGAGTGTTTGTATCAGGAACATTTATTATTATAGCGGACCCCAAGTTCTCAATATCCTGAACTTTTATTAAGTAGAGCTCCTGTCTTCGACAAGCTCCCATAATTCCTAATATCACAGCAACCTAAAAAATTAGTACATTATATACATGTTTATGGTATTTTAAAGATCTAGAATATGTGGGTAAAAATATGTCTAAATACATGTATGTACCTTTGTAGCAAGATAAATATGATCTGAAGCATTATTTATAAAATGGTTGACTTCTTTTCCAGTTAATATCTTTGATTTTTTTCCTCGATAACCATCAGATTGTTTTTTCAAAAATGCTCGTAGCCTGACATATTTTGATATATCTGTATTGTGTTTAATGTTAATTGGGGTCCGGTAAAGTTAAAGGGACGTCTAAAAACCGATTTTTTTTTTGAAAATGTTTACATAGAATGTTGAGTTTGAATATTTTATTGATAAAAAAGTGAGGATGAAGTAAAAAAATGCAAAATTTTAAAAAGTATAAAGGATTTTCTACTTACGTATAATTCACAATTACACCCGGCTTAACTACACTCTATTTGCGACTAGGCATCACGTTGACCATTATATATACTATTAATTTAAATTTAAAGCCTTAAGTAACAAAATTCTGTAACTTAGAAGGATTTACATCACTTCTTTAGGTCATAAACACAAATTTCCACACGCAAATCAGGAATATCAAATTATCAAATATGTAAATACGGATTTATTCATAAATAAAAAAGACTATCAAATGCCACTTACGTCAACAAATATTATTTATTTGAGTGGCTACTGTACTAGTACGATTATCGTAATTTTCTGTCCTGTCTCATTATAGGTAAGTATTTGTTTATTTATATAATCATAAAATATGCACACGGGGGCGGTAGCCCTAATGCCTATAACTTATTCCTATTCCTAATGCCTATATCTTAAATTATGTTTTTTTTTTAAAAAATGTATACTTATTATATATTAAATTACATAAAATATCAAATAATTTAAATAAATAATACCTATTTTTTAACACCTGATAAATGTGTTTTGTTAATGTAATGTAAAATCTAACTATATTATGCCTTTATTATCTAAAATTGAGTCCACAGCCAACCCATCTAACTAAAAAATGTTCCAGACAAAACCAAAAAATACTACTGGGGACATAGTGAAGCCACTGCCATTTTTGTCAATAAGGTTGTTGTTTTATTTTTCTTGTATGTAAATTACAAAATATGTAATTAAAAGGGGTACAAAGCGATAAAAATGCTATAAATTTACAATAATAGCTCCCAAAAAGCTCCAAAATTGCCCCAATATATATATTTTTTAATTATAGCAAAATCAAGAGCTAAAAAACCTTATGCAAGCCGGCAATAATTACGTATTTAACGTATGAAGAACAACCTTCATAATTTCCAAAGCTTTGTATTTTTTCCGATCATCCTAACTTTTTTATCAATATTTTGACCACACTTAACATTCTATGTAAAAATAAAAAAAAAATCGGTTTTTAGACATCCCTTTAACTTTACCGGACCCGTTAATTGTTATTCTAATCATTGAATACACTTTCCATAGTGTTGAAGCTTTATTAGACTTAGCTAACTGACTAAAATAGGCGAGAATCACATTTTCGGAGAACGAATTAGCTCTTTTTAATTTTTGCCATTGCATGAAAGTGTCATATTGTTTAAGGTATAAATCTTTCGATTTTTCAGGCAACAAAAAGTTGAAGATAGGTTAGAATGTCAACGTTTCTAAGTTGGGTTTAGATGCACACGGAATTACGGTTCCATAGTAGCTTTAATTCGTTGAATGTATTAATCTTACTATAAAGTTCCGTGATCGCGGACTCGTGTAGATTTGTGTTTAGTCAATTCGAAGTATGACATGGCTTAAAATGACATAACGGTGTTAAAGTGACAACGGGAAAAATTATTAAGGGTTATGTTTTTAAATCTAGTCATCTTAATTCAAGATTATGAATGACTTTTAGGTGGTGCCACAAGTATTAATTTCGTAACAACTGCGAGAATGAACTTTCCCGCAATTGTTGCGAAATAAAGCTATTTCTTTACCAAAAACTATATCGAAATGTATCTATTTCGTAATAGTCATAGAAAAAATTAGTTTAAGTGGAAATTTATACTAAATTAACGTAAAATAGTAAGGCCTTCATTAATTGATATAAAAAATACAGATGTTAATCAGAAAGTAATAACGATGCAATCGAAAGGTTTTATTAAATGTATAATCACACCGATTTAAGTAATGCTTTATAAAATAACACATTAGTTAAGTACATAAAAATGATGAATAGGTAGTGATAATTTTATTGGGATTTTATATCAAAAGAGTGAACATAAAATCATAGTTTTTTAATAATTGTAACTAATGTTTGGACTTAAATAAATATATACTAATATATTCATGAGATAATTAAATTCGTAGCTAGAAAGTATCACAAAAAATTATAATTTTTTTAATGTATTTGGATAATGGAAATAAAAACATCAACTTAACTTTAATTTGTATCAGTGTTTTACTATTAAAGAAAATAATGTTTGGCATATAGAAAAATATTTCACTAAATTTTACAATATTGAATTGTTTTTGGATTTATGGCCATTAGGGATATTATTAAAGCATCATAATAAATTAACCTTTTATTAATTATCTTAAAATATGAACCGGTAGTGAAAATTCAAAAGCACGCCAAATATGATTTTATACCTAGAATCTTGTGCCTTATGATTTAAAGTTTTATTTCTATTTTTTTCTTATTTATAGTTATATATTTTCTTCAAAATTTCTTTTCTTAATTTTGAGTAAAAAAAATCTCAATCATTTTGTTATTATTAAATTATATTAAAGTGTTAGTAGACTGTTTTTTTACGTACAGTTCAGATACTAACTAAATAGATTCAATAATTTAATATTACGTTTTATATTAATTAAATAGAATATTGCAATAGCCTTATCTAATTTTAAAGCTATAAAGAAAAATAATTGCCTTCCAAGCACTTTATTTTCACTACACACAGACAATTTAGTTAAAAGCTATAGCAACTTGACCGATGTCTATAAGAACTCACTTTATAGTTCATTTTGCAAAAAAAAAAACAGGAAATAAAATATCAAAAATCTTATTATTTTTGAATTTAGCGCTTAAATAAACTATTCAAAACTTGGTACCACAAGAAACTATTTAATTAAAATGCTCGTTTTTAAGAAATTATTTTGATAAACAGAATTATATTATTGCAAATGTTGAAATCGGCTTGTTTGCGTAACAAAGAAATGATAAAGTAAAGCTGTAGGTTGAAAATATTAAATGTTAAAAAGAAATTTAGTTTGAGGGGGAATTTTAAATAAATAAAAAGGAAATAGTAGAAGGCCTTCATTAAGTTGTATAAAATTTACGTTTTTAATTCAAAAATAATAATAATTATGTAATCGAAAGAATTTAATCAAAAATAATCATACCCATTTAAGTTATGCTTTAAAAAATAACATATTACTAAATACTAAAAATATTATGATATTTTACATCGAAAGATGAATGTGTAGTGGTAATTTTAAATTTGAATAATATCTCTGTTTTAAAATTCTTTAATGAGGAAAAGTAGATACAAAATCATAATTTTTTATTAATTTTATAATTACTATTATCCAGAACTTGACAAAAAAGTTATGACATAATTAAATAACTAAAAATTCACAACTTCACTTCTTTTTTAATTGTTAAGTTTAAGCACCGAGCAAGAGTACGTTTTGTTAAACTATCGTAATTCATTTATCAGTGTCTATTTGTGTGAAATAAATGTTATTTAAAAAAATCAGTAATGTATCGCACGTGTTTTTTATGTGTTATTGGATTACCACTGATTGTTATGGTTTAAAATTGTTTTTTCTTTGTAGGTTTTTTTTGGATTTCATTTTATTTATTTTTCCACCTTTTCACCGCAAAATATGCAATTTAATTAGCAGCCCGATCTAGGTCGTTAAACACTCATTCTATAAATAATTTCCTAAAAACCAAAAAAAGGCCAAAGCCCCTTTACTTTTGAATTCAATTCTGGCTTAAGTAAATTACTTAGAACCTGCTACAAGAAAATGTTTAATTAAACTGGTTTTAAAAAAAATTACCAATTATCAGAATTATCATATTTATTCTTACTACAAATGTCTAAATTTATGTGTTTGCATAACAAAGGAAAGGAAAAGTAAAACTGTCGGTTGGAAATAATAAAGGAGGAATTAAGAACATATGGTTTTTTATTATTTTTACGTGTTCAATACATACTTGGAGTTTGGTCCTCCCGACTTAACTTGTATAAAATATTTCGAAACACTTGTTAAATTATAAAACTATACTCTATTTCAGAAGTGTATAGAACAATAAACTGGGGAATTCCGCTCTGTTTGGCTATATTTCGTGGTAGTTCATAGGCGCAGGTACTTATAATATTTATGAATTTAATTTTCACGGATTAAATGCCTTTATTTTGAAAGAGATTAAATACTAAATAAATACTTTTAATCCTTTTGTATAGGTATCTATCTTTTAACGCTTTGTAACATGCAAAAATGGGGTCAGGTAATATATACAGACTATAAATACTTTTAAATCATATTTTAAACGTTAGTAGTCACTGCTACGCTGTAGTGTAATCACAATATTATTATCCCAATATTTAAAAAATGGAGTTATTCAGTCCAACGAAAAGATGTACTAAAAATTCTCCACTATCGCTGAGTGAAAAAGTTATTATTTTAAATGTACATGATTGCATAAAACACGATTACCCTAGTTTTACTGTGCAAGAAATTGTTGAAAAATGTGCTCGAATGAGTGGAATTGGAAAGTCCACCATTTTCAAATTGTTGCGGGAAAGAAAAGTAGCAGGTCAAGTGGAATCTCCCAAGCAAAAGCCAGGACGACCTACAAAAGTCCTTGATGAAAATGCTAAATGTATAATTCGAAGAAAAGTTCACTCTTTTTATTTTAAAAAGGAAATACCCACCCTAGACAAAATTTTAATGGAGCTTGGCCGAGATGACAGTATTCCGTTGATAAGTAGAAGACTTTTATGGAAAACTTTAAAAAATATGGATTTTGCCTGGGAAAAGCATAACCGCAAAGCACTTTTACTGGAGAGCGACGAAATTGTTTGTTGGAGACGACAATACTTGAGAAGTATCAAGCAGTACCGCAGGGAGCAAAAGAAAGTTTTTTATCTTGATGAGACGTGGATTAACGAAGGTTATATAGTCCAAAAAATGTGGCAAGACAAAAATATAACCAGTGCTCGCCAAGCTTTCATAGAAGGCCTGTCTACGGGTATTAAAGTACCTTCGGGAAAAGGAAGAAGACTTATAATCACACATATTGGAAGCGAAGAGGGATTTTTAAAAGAAGGTCTGCTAACCTTTGAGTCGACTCGCACAAGAGATTACCATGAAGACATGAACTCAGACGTTTTCGAGGACTATTTTGGTGAAATGATAAAATTTCTTCCGGCTAATTCGGTGGTGGTTATGGATAACGCAAGCTATCATTCACGGCGAATAGAGAAGACGCCAACTTCAAGTTGGAGAAAGCAAGAAATTATCGATTGGCTGACTGCAAAAGGTATTGCGTTTGAAGCAAATTTGATAAAAAAAGAACTGCTGGCAATAGCAAACTTACACAAAACTCGTTTCATGAGATACGCCGTGGAAGATATAGCCGAAAAATATAATATAACTGTACTGCGCTTACCGCCATATCATTGCGAACTAAATCCTATAGAACTGATATGGGCGCAGGTAAAAGGATTTGTAGCAAGACAAAACACGACTTTTAAAATGAAAGATGTTAAGCTACTGTTTGATCAAGCCATTACGGAAGCGACACCAGAGAATTGGCGAAAAGCAGTCCAGCATGTAATTAAGCAAGAGGACAAAATGTGGGATCTTGACAACCTCATCGATCAGACAGTCGATCCTTTAATTATAATGTCAAGAGGTGATGACAGTTCGTCAGATGACGAAGAAGACTACAATCTATTATAATTTAAAATTGTTATACACTGTTCAAAAAGTGCCAGATCCAAAAGTGACATTTTCAACTGTTTTACTCTACATATTATGTTCAATAAATTTGTGAAAAAAATATATTATTCCATTTAAACAAAAGTAACTTTCTAAAATAAAATAGCATTTAAGTACATTAACTATAAGGTAAAAAACAAGTCCTAGTTGCACGCCTTTGGCGAACCGTTTTCAATGTTTATCAGTGGGTAACAATGGGCAAAACTCATAAATTGACCCAAAACCGGGTGGCACTACCTGCAATCAACGAAAAGAAAGAATTTTACATTGAAACTAATACCCAACTAAGGTAGTGGCATAAAATATTGGTGGATCACCAGGTACCACTTTTGCATACCTAATGAGGTTTTATTGCTCTACACACTTCTGAAATAGAGTATAAAAAAAAACAATATCTGCCTCTGAAGCGCTCTAATTTATGTGATTTTTTTTCTATATTTTTTCGTCACAAAACCAGCAATTTAGCTAAAAGCTTGTAATACAACCAACTCACGTTTTTAAAAAAACACTTTATAATTAACTTCGTAAAAACAAGTAAAACAACGAAAAAACCTTCCCTTTTAAATTCAGTGGTAGCAGCCAGCTTAAAAAAGCTATTCAAAAGCTGCAACTACAAGAATGTTTAATTTAAAATGCTAATATTTAAGAAATTGCTATTCATCAGAATTATCATATTTAAGCTTATTGCGAATGTTGTAATTGGCTTTTTTGAATGACGAAGGAAAGGAAAACTGTCGACTTGAGATACTAAGAGTCAAAAAGAAATTAAGTTTGAGAAGAAAACTTCTAATAAATAAAATTTATTTTTCATTTACACGCCATTATTAGTTAAAGTTTAATTAAAAATCTATGACTGTGAAAATATATTTATTTATATTTCTTCTATATTTAAATTTCTATTTGATTCGAAAGATTGTAATACATTGATCTTTTGGATTATTTTGCTCTATACTTTATAGCTTATGTTAGAGGAAAAAATAAGATTATCTTTAATACAATTTAATAGTTCATTAAAAATTTAATAATTTTACACGCATTTGTACTTTGCATCTTACTAGTTTATATATTTAAAATTCTCTCCATGAGTTAAATTGTATAAGAAATAAATTTTAAAAAAATTGGAAAAACATAACTATACAAAGTATCCCGCGAGGTAAGGGGCAAAATTTCACTACGTATTCCTTAGGTAAATTTGAGTCAAAAATGTCTTATGAACATGTGTCCGCAAATGCTTCCTCAACTTATTAGATATAATTTTTTTTAAATTAAATGGTGTTATTCTACTGAAAACTGCAATGTTATAATAGTTATCTCTAGTATGACGTTCATATTTAAAAATAGGTCTATTTTCAAATGCTTCTCTCATACGTCCATCAGCAGCTGCCCAAGATGTAATACTCGACAGTGCTGGTCACCACCAACTAGTGTTCGCAAAATATCGCGTCGAACTGGTTTTACCTAAGTCACTAGGAAGAACAACAAGAGTTTTAAAACCAGAACATAAGAGTTTTTATTACCGTTATTTATTTAGGCAAAAAAAATCAATTTTTGTTTAGTCTGTAGCATTCCTTCTGAATCCTGTGTATTGGTCTTAAAAAAAAGATATCGTAAACTGAAAATAATTTAGCTAATTAGACAGACTTCTTCAGAAATAATTAAAAAATTGTAATCAGCTTTTTGTGAAAAATTGAATAACACGCCCATTACAATTTTCACACAATAAATCTTTTGTATTTTTTTGTTTTAATAAAACTTGAAACCGTTGTAAATTTAAATAAACTATATTTGTATAATAAATAATTAAATTAAACTGAAGTAATAGTAAACTGTTTTTTATGTAAATTTCAGCTACGAGAGAAATAAATATAATGACTTAATATACGTTAAATATTAATTACATAGATTATTATAAAATACTTATCTAACTATGAAACTCCAAAGAAAATAACTGTTCTTCAGGCAATTTATTCCCTACTTTTTTACTAAAAAATATGGACTTTGGTTAAATTCTAGCAATTCGATCCACGTCGCTAAAAACTCACATTATAGTTAAGTTCATAAAAATAAATAAAATAACGGAAAAAACAATAAATCGTATGAGAAAGAAATTTTTAAAAAATTAAAAAAACATAACTTTACAAAGTATCCAATGAGGTAACGGACAAAATGTCACTACGTATTCCTTAGGTAAATTCGAGTCAAAAATGTCTTATGAACATGTGTCCGCAAATGCTTCCTCACCTTATAGGATATATTTTTTTTTTATTAAATAGTGTTATTCTGCCGAAAACTACAATGTTATAATAGTTATCTCTAGTATGACGTTCATATTTGAAAATAGGTTTATTTTCAAATGCTTCTCTCATACGTCCATCAGCAGCTGCCCAAGATGTGATAGTCGATAGTGCCGGTCACCACCAACTAGTGTTCGCAGAATATCGCGTCGAACTGGTTTTACCTAAGTCACTAGGAAGAACATTGCATAACTTTAGTTTGCACCCATTTCATCTGCAACCAGTTTAAGCTATGCAGCTCACTGTGTGTGAAATTTTACAATTTGCACGTAATAATCGTTCGTAATTTGGTTAATAACATTTTGTTCAGCGAGGAGGCTGGGCACATTTACCCGAGACGGTGTCAATAATTTAAGGAATTCCTATTCTTGGCAATTGGTTTTTCGGATATTGTTTGGTGTGCTTTGTTCAAAGAGCATTTAGTCAGTCAGTTATGTATTTGACGGTCATTTGCAATTTACCTGCAATTTACCTTCAGCTCTTACAAGAAGAAATACCTGTATTGTTAGAGGATGTTCTAATTTAACGAAGACAATAAATATGGTAACAGGATGACATGATGATATTTGTGTATGCAGATAAATCACATACCAGTACTGCTTCGGAAAATTAATAATATCGCCAACGACCTAAGAAAAAAACACCGTGTTATTGGTAAGGATATCAGCCATATTATTAAAAGGGCTAAACTATGCTTACAATGTGAAGGAAGACACTTTGAACAATTATTGTAGACAGTTATTTTCACAGTAGTCATATATTTTTTTATTAAATAAGATAATTTTTCGGCATTATTGTAGTTTTCGGCACAATAACACTATTAAATTTAAAAATCATATTTTGGTAAGGCAACATTTGCAGACCCATTGGACGTGAATTAACTTAAGAAATACATAGTGAAATTCTATTCCTTATCTCGCAGGACACCCTGTATAATAAAAAGAATTTTATAAAAAAATATTCATACCCATTTAAGTTATGCTTTACAAAATAATGTATTTGTTAATAATTTAATGGTGGCAATTTTAAGATCTTAATAATATTTTCTGTACATAAATATAAATTCTTTTTTAATAGTGTTTTTTTAATAAGATATAATAGATATAAATGCACATAATCTTTTAATAGTTATATTGTAAGTTTTAAAACCAGAACATAAGAGTTTTTATTACCGTTAATAATTTGGCCAAAGAAAATCAATTTTTGTTTAGTCTGTAGCATTTCTTCTGAATCCTGTGTATTAGTCTTAAAAAAAAAATATCGTACAATCGTAACAATTTAGCTAATTAGACAGACTTCTTCAGAAATAGTTAAAAAATTGTAATAAATCAGCTTTTTGTGACAAATTCAATAACACGCCCATTACGATGTTCACACAATAAATCTTTTGTATTTTTTTCTATCAATAAAACTTTGTAAATTTAAATAAACTATATTTGTTTAATATAAAATTAAATTAAACTAAACTGCTTTTTATGTAAATTTCAGCTACGAAAAAAATAAATATAATGACTTAATCTACGTTAAATATTAATTACATAGAATATTGTAAAATACTTATCTACTTATGAAACTCTAGAGAAAAATAACTGTCTTTCAGGCAATTTATTCTCTACTTTTTTACTAAAAAATATGCACTTTGGTTAAAAGCTTCTAACAATTCGATCCACGTCGCTAAAAACTCACATTGTAGTTTAGTTCATAAAAATAAATAAAACAACGGAAAAAACAATAAATCTTTTACTTTTAAATTTAGTGTTGGTTAAAATAAACTATTAAAAAATCTAGTACTATAAGAAATTTCGTATAACCCAAGGCCCAATTTTTTTTTTGAATTTCTATTTGAGTTTTGGTTAACATGTTTGTTTTGGCTCAAAAAAATTACCCAATGAGGACGCTGGGCTTATATAATATATGTAATCCCATATTGAAAAATAAAAAAAAAAACAAATAAGTAAATACAAAAACTTTATAAGTTACAAGATAAAACTAATGTACTGATAAAAAAATCAGAAGTGTTTATGAAACATGAATTAAAAAACTAATTTTTTTTATGAAAATTATTAAAACAATAAGGTACACAAAGACTGACATTACATTTCGAACAAAATGTGCGGGGTTTACTTTGGCATGTGATAAATTGACATCTCCTTTGCTTTTCTCTCTTGGCTACCAAGTGATTCTTTCTCCATCATATTTTACATTTTCTGTAACATTACTCCGAGATGTAATTGACAAACTCAAGGGACGACCAAGGCTCTCTTCTTTCATGACCAATATTTAGGTATGAATATGCCACATCCATCCTGAAGTCCTTTATGGATTTTTTTTCTTTTCCGGTATGGATTATGTTATAGAGAATTGAGCTATTTATGATCGACATGTCTATCACTCGAGTAAAAAGGCACCCATATAATGGCCAAAATATAATTTTTTGCCCCGTACTGATATGTGATGTTTTTCAACCAACCAATCATGGTGGTCCACCCCTCCTATATGCTTATTGTAGTTGGCAATCAAAAGAGGTTGTGCAACTGGAACACGACCACCTTCTTTTTTGTTCCACCTTTGTACAATAGCGGTTGGTAAAAGTGTATCAAAGTTGGTTGCCACCGAAACGCACCTGCTATCATTTCATTTAACTACAAGAATTTTTTGGCTACTGTCAAAGTGCCAGTCATAGGCCCCTCTCGGTTCCTTCTCGAGTTCTTTGGATGACTTGGTGGGACACTTGGATGATCGATTTTCCCTTATGGTTCCTGTGGCTCGGAAGCCTTTTTCTTTTAGGCTACATAAGAGGTTGTATAATAATAATGTGATAATAATGTGTCTTTCTTCTTGGATTTTTTACTGTTTCCAGCATACTTGTTACGACTCTTGTCCCTAGAAGAGTCTTGGGCTCTGCTGTTGATTTATTATCCTTGCCACAGTACAAAGCAAAGTTGTAGCAATACCCATTATCACTACAAAGCGCCCATAATTTGTATCCAAACCGTATAGGCTTTTCTTTGATAAATTGCTTTAGGCCATGGTGTCCAAAATATTTTACAATCATCTCATCAATCGATAGAAATGAATGGAAGACTCTCCATTGCTGAAATTTAGTATTTATTGCCCCAAATAATGGCCCTATTTTGAATGACTTATCGTCTTTTGTTATCAATTGCAAGGGAATTGTTAGCAAAGTGAAGACAAGATTTTATTTCTTTGTAGGCATTTCTGGAAAACGCATTTTTCACTAAAGGAACACCCAAATCTCTTTCAGACCAATAGTCTCTTTCACTTGGTAAGGCAGAAAAAAATAAAAACTCGATAAAAATTTTGAGGACGTCCGAAGTTACAAAAAAATCATGTTTATTTTTCTGTTGGGCGTATCTCATGGTCTCTGTTTGAAGAAGATTATTAAGATCGTCATCAAAAAACTTCTCAAATATTTATAGTGGTGTTAATTCCTGTAATTCTTCTTTTATTTTGTGGAAAGCTTCGGCACAACCTTCTTCTTCAATATTTTCATACATGGGTTCTTCCTTAGTCCATTTTGGTGTCCAGGATTTAGTGCTGCATGCAACCTTTTTCCTTTTTATGAAATTTGACAGCGGTATGACCATCTTCCAATTCCCAATCATTTTGTTCTTCTACCTGTATCTCCACAACCCCTGGGACGTCCTGGACATCAACCGCTTCTAAGTCACCATCGTCGATATCGTCTACGTCCGTGAATTCATCCACCTCGGGGGGTAATAGCGCAATATCAGCATCTATTTGGTGAGAATAGAGATATTCCACCACATCGTCTAAGTTCTTAAAACTATGTCTATTCATTTTTTACCAGTCTAAAAATAATTTAAAAAAATATGTAATAACCCAGGGTCCTCATTTGAGGACACAGAGATTTAGGTTGGGTTTTCGGCTAAAAAAATTCAACTAGAAATATCATAATATTTTTACATTATTTCTATATCTCTTTGGTTGTAAAACACACTAAAGAAAGTATCTTACCCCTACTACTAAAGGAAATATGACATATGGGCCTATAGCAGGTCTTTCTAGTCAAAATCTTTAAGAAACAACGTGATTTTCGCCGGACAAGTAAACACAAACACTATAAAAACATTATAGTAAATACCACCTGCAGAATATTGCGTAGGCATTGCTCTAATGCGTTAGACAGCCGTCAGCAATCGCCAACCTACTCGGGCGCTCTCATCCCCACTAATTTCCAGCGTCATCAAATGATGACGCTGGGCGCTAATGGGTTAAGAGAGAATTTGTTATAAATAATCACAAAATCGTAAAACGCCTTAAATTATATAAAAAATATTTAATCAGAAAGCAATTACGATGCAATCGAAGGATTTTATTAAAATATAATCATATCTACTTAAGTTATGCTTTACAAAATAACATATATAAGTCAAGTATATAAGAATAATGAATAAGTAGTGATAATTTTATTGAGATTTTGTATCAGAAGACTGAATATAAAATCTAATGTTTAGCCTTGAAATATATAGATATTTACGAGATTATCAAATAAATAGTTGTAAAGTATCACAGCTTTAAAAATTATTTAAAATTTAAAATTTTGTGGATATTCTTGCTTAATATAAAGTTATCATTTTTGTAATGTATTTGGATAAGGAAAATAGAAACATTAATTTCAGATTAATTTGTATCAGTCTTTTACTTCTATAGAAAACGATATTGAACATGTAGAAAGATATTTAATGAAATTCTATGATATTAAATTGATTTTGACTTTATGGTTCTTAAGAATATATTATTGAAGAATCATAATAAATTAACTATTTATGAATTATCTTAAAATAGGTATCAGTAAAAATCGAAGAGCATGCTAAATTACTAACCCGATTTTTTTTTATTTTTTTACGTCTAATTATTAACATTAAATATAAAGAAGATATACAATCAATTTTTATTAAAATTATAAGTTAAATATAAAACTGCTGTAAGTCTGAGTAAAAAAACTTTTAAATTTTTTTATGTTAATAATAAAATATTAGTAAACTGTTTTTTATATAAAATTTAGATAGTAAAGAATTATTGTTGAATAATTGAATAACTTCGTAATATGTTTTTATATTAATTTTTGTTTCTATATTAATTAAATAGAATATTACAAAATACTTATAAAATGCTAAAACTCTAAAGAGAAATAACTACCTTTCAAGCACTTTATTTTATATTTTCACCACAAAAGATGCAATTTAGTTAAAAGCTATAGCAACTCGACCGATGTCTAAAAACTCACTTTATAATTTATTTCGTAAAAACAAATAAAACAGGGAACAGAATAACAAAAATCCTTTTATTTTGAATTCAGCGCTGGCTTAAATAAATTATTCAAAACCTGCTACTACAAGAAAATTTTTAATTAAAGGGCTCGTTTTCAAGAAATTACTGGTCATCATATTTAAGCTTACTGCAAATGTTGGAATTGGCTTTTTTGCATAACAAAGAAATGATAAAGTAACGCTATGGGTTGGAAGTAATAATTGTCAAAAAGAAATTTGGTTTAAGAGAAAATTCTTAGTAAATAAAAATAAAATAGTATAACATTTAACTTTCATTAATTTGTTTAAAAATTAGTTTTTAGACAGGATACTAGGTAATATGTAATCAAAAGAATTACATAAAAAAATAAGCATAACCATTTAATCATGCTTCAACTAACATATTAGTAAATACTGATTATGATAATAAAATGATGAATAGATAGTCGTTATTTTAAATATTTAAATAAAAACTTGGTAAGTTCGATATTCGTATATTGTTTCTAAGTTTTTCAATGAGCAAAGGTAAATATAAAATAATAAATTTTTAATAATTCTATCATTAAGGTAAAATGAAAATCCTACAGTCTCCCTCCACTTATTTATTAAACATGATTCAGTTTTTTAAAATTCCCGACATGTTTCGGAAGCTGCGATGTACATCATCAGGGGATACTAAAAGAAAATAGTTTTGAACAAAGAAAAAATTGACAAGCAGACACAGAAAAATACTTAAAATTAATATAAGACACACACACAAAAGTTTGAAATTGGTATTAGTTATACAACCCAGGGTTTGATTTCATGTCAAAAAACTGATATTTATTTACATTCTATTGTCGATGAGGAATAGTATGCTAAAGAACATAGTGAACTTAAACCTAGGTGACATCTATGTTGAGAAGTCCTGAAAGTACCATAGTACCTAATGATGTGATACTACATTTTTTTTGGTAAAAGGAAGATGGTGCGGTTACCATAGTAGTTACTATGTTGTGAAGGAAAGCAATGGATCAGAACCATATAAAAGAAATTGTAAAGCGCAAGAACGATGGATTAAAAGACTATGAAGAGTTAAAACACAGTGAGTTGAATAAAAAGTAATGCCTCTAAAAAGTAAATTAATTTTGTGTGGCGACCTTAATATTGACTACTCTAGTGTGTGTGTTGCTCAAGTCTCTTTAGTCTATTTTCGATTCAATAGGTTTTTTAATGCATGTAAATTCACCAACCACAATAACTAAAAATAGTTCCAGCACCATTGACTATATCGTCTCATCTTTTACTCTAAACTTCGTTGATTGTACTGTTGTCAATTCAGGTTTTTCTGACTATGAAGCTGTATTGACCAGATTTAATATTGACAGTTTAAGCAAAAATAATTTTCGTAAATTAGGCCGTATTTTTGGTAAAAAAAATTGTTTGAAGTTTAAGAATCTATGCCAAACAGCTGACTGGGGTCTTATCTCTGATGATATCGATGGTGAGTTTTCTAGATTTGTAAAGACCTTGTCAAGTATTGCGAATAAGACCTTTCCTTATAGGCCCATCAAAATTAAGCATCATAAACCCTGGTCCACTAAAGGCTTACGTGTGTTTGCAAGGAACATGCGCTCTTTATCATACCTAAAAAAATTTTCGGACAGCATATTTTTTCATAAATATATAAGGCTATACAGGAAATTACATCGAAAAGCAATAAAAGCCGCAAAAGATATTTATTATAATAACAGGCTGGCTAATTCAGGTAACGTTAATAAAGAAATATGGTCTATTGTTAACGAATTAAGAAATAAGCCTTCTTCGACTAGCACTATCCCCTCTTCACCTGAGAATCTTAACGATTACTTTCATCATCCATTTTCATATCTCTCTAATGAAAACTTACATAGTTTCTTTTTTACCCCTGTACTAATAACAGAGCTTCAAAGTACAATAAGTGAAATAAGAAACAAATTATTATCTGGTACAGTTGGTCTTACTCTAAACATGTTCTCAAATCTACCTAATAACACCTTAAACCATCTGAGAAACCTAATTAACAAATCATTTCAAAATGGGGTCGTTCCTAACTGCCTTAAGACTGCAATAATTATTCTCTTGCATAAAGGAGATAAAGAGCAAGCTTCAAATTATCGTCCAATCACTCTCTTTCCAACATTATCGAAGATCATAGAAAGATTGGATAAAAAAAGGCTATTATCATTCCTGTTTAAATATAAAATACTAACTCCCTATCAATTTGGCTTCTTGAGTAATAAATACACTAATGATGCTATGTTCTCCCTTCTTAACACTGTTTACTCCAGTATAAACAATCATCATTCAACAGCAACTATTTTCTGTGATTTCTCCAAGGCTTTTGATTGCGTACACCATACTATCTTGATCAACAAATTACAGCACTATGGGTTTAGAGGAATGTCTCTCGAATGGTTTAAGTCCTATATTAGCTACAGAAGTCAGCTTGTAAAGGTTGATACGACCATGTCTTCTAGCAGACCAATAGAATGTGGGGTACCTCAAGGTTCAGTTCTGGACCCAATTCTGATTCTGCTGTTTATTAATGATATGACCCATCTTAACATTAGCGGCTAAGTCTGTTTCTTTGCCAATGATACTAGCTTTACATGGAGCAAGCCGGATGTTGCGGCACTTCATGCAACTTTTGCTGAAGACCTTTTCAACATTAAATCGTGGTGCGATTCGAATCTTCTCTGCTTAAATATCTCAAAAACTAAAGTCTTATCTTATAAAGGTACTATCCAACCCTTTTGTACTTTTGCTCTTTGTACTTCAGCTCTTTGAAGTGGGAAGTACATATCGATGTTTTATCTAAAAAATTAAGTTCAGCTTGTTTTGCCATCATAAGATCAGTTTCCAGGGAATTAAATCTTTCGCCATCAAGAACAGTGTAATATGCCCTTTTTGAGTCCCTTCTTCGTTACGCCCTTCCATTCTGGCGCACATTGAATTGAATTGAACTGTCGAACAGTGGGCTGCCAAGGCAGTTGTGCATATAGGTCTCCTGATGGACCCGTCATGCCCCACCGGGGTTTACCAGAGCCCAACGTCCTTAGAGAAACCAATAAGGCTCTCTGGTCTAAAGGACTTAAAGTCACTCGGTACACTGAAAGTGTTACCCAAGTATTTGAACCTGGCGCGCGTGAGTGCTGGACACTCCCCGACTACATGGTCAACGGTTTCATCCTCCTCACAGCACCATCGACATTCCGGGTTGTCCGCAATACCGATAGTATGGAGATGGCTTCTTAAGTGCCAGTGACTGGTTAAAAGACCTGTCACTAGCCGAATTTCGCGTCTTTTTAGGCGTAGTAGATTTTTGGTGAGACAGGCAGAGGGCCCACCTATGTGCGCTTTGGCCTGTCTCATACCAGGGGACTCAGTCCATCTTCGGTGGGTCCACTTGTCCAGCAGACCCTTTATTGATGCGACCGCAACGCATTTGGCGATACCAACTATGGGTTCCGGCCCCATCGGCACATTCGCGGATCCCAGTCTGGCAAGAGAGTCCGCTTCCTTATTACCTGCATGGCCTGCGTGGCCAGGTATCCAGACGAGCTGGACCCTGCAGCCAGCCTGTACTAGTTTTTTCAGGACTTTTATGCACTCTAGTACAAGCTTGGAGCTTACCTTTGCGGCCGTGATAGCCTTAATGGCAGCTTTGCTGTCCGAGCAAAAGTCTGGCGCACATGTGCAACTCAGTTTGAGCGCATTTTTAAACTACAAAAGAGAGAGGTTCGCTATTTTCTAGGACTCGATAGTCGAGCTCACTGCCAAGAAATGTTTAAAAGATTTAAAATATTAACGCTTCCATCTTTATTCATTCTTGAATCTATTTGCTTGGTTCGCAAGCATATATCACAAATTTCTAATAGACTAAAAATAGAATAAAAAGCTCTATTCTTTACGGAGCTAAAAAAATGCACAATCATCTGCCTTTGGAAATTAAATCATTGACATCTTTTCCTCGATTTCGCAAAGCTTTGAAATCATATTTACTGGAGAGAGCTTTATATGCAGTCGATGATTTTTTATTTAATATTAATGTTTGACTATCATGCACGCACTGGCTAATTAATAACTTTTTTACGATGTAGATAGCAATATTTTGTATTGCTAAATTTCTATAAAAATTTTTATGACTTTTTAAATATTGTATTAATGTTTTTGACTGTTTTTGTTACTTTTTTTTACTTTTTTATTTTACTTTCTTGTTACTATTTTTATTTACTCTCCTGTTTTCTTACTTTTTACATTTAGTATAAGAAATTTGACCAGGTACATTTATGTCTTTTGTACCCAGTTTTGTATATATTTATTTAGTACTCGCATTGTTGCTTTTTATGTATAGCTTTGTCTACAAAATTTTTTTAAATTTTTTGACAATATGCATATTTGACTTGATTTGATTTTGATGCGATTTGAATAAGTTAGTACGAGAATTATAATCATTAACACAGTAATGGAGGTTTTTTTGTGTAACTTTATTGATTTCTAGTATTTAATTTTAAGTTTTCTTCGGTGTCTGTTTGATTTTTTGTATCTTTGTTAAAAACTACTTCTTTTTAGTATTTTCTGATGATGACACCACTGTGTCCGAAACATGTCGGGAATTTAAAAAAACTGAATTATGTTTAATAAATAAGTGGAGGGAGTCAGCAGGATTTTCATTTTACCTTAATCTACAACTCCAATTTTGAATTACGCTAAAGCACTGGCAAACTATTTTTTTATGTAAAGTTTAACTAATAAAAAATAAACCCAATAACTTGATATTATGTTTTATATCAATTTTTAAAGAATACGTGTCTGATTGTTAAAGTATAAAGAAAAATAACTGCCTTTCAAGTACTTTATTTTATATGTTTTTTTACTTTTTCAGCACAAACCACGCAATTTAGTTAAAAGCTTCTAGCAATCTGACCCACGTCGTTAATAACTCACTTTATAATTTATTTCGTAAAAACAAATAAAACAAAAAAAAAACAAAACCATTTTACTTTTGAATTCAGTTCTGGCTTAAATAAATTATTTGAAACGTGCTCCAACAAAACAATTTTTAATTAAAAAGGCTCGTTTTTGAGAAATTGCCAATCATCCAAATTATTATATTTAAGAATATTGCTAATCTTGAAATTTGTTTGTTTACATAACAAACAAAAGATTAATTAAAGCCGTCGGTTGGAAATAATAAAGGGGGAATCAAAAGGGAATTTTTGATATATAAAAATAAAATAGTAAAAGGCCTTTATTAAATTGTATTTTTAACTGGACGGAAATTATCATGCAATCAAAAGAATAAATCTAATTTTTAATTTTTTTTCCTATTAGTAAATTGTTTTCAGTACGAAGCTTAAAAAACCACATTTTGTATAAATTTTATATAATACCACAGTAACATTTATTTAATTCTAAAAATACAAAGAAAATTAACCGTGTCTCAAGCACTTTAATTCTTACTTCTTTTTTCTACATTCTTTTGCCACGAAACCAGCAATTTAGTTAAAGGCTTAACTCACTTTATAATTAATTTTGTAAAAATAAGTACAACGGAAAAAAATTTTACTTTTGAATTCAATGGTAGCAACTAGCTTAAATAAGCTATTCCAAACCTGCTACTACAAAGAAATGTTTAACTTAAAAATCTTAGTTTTAAGAAATTTCTATTCATCAGAATCATCATATTTAGCCTTGTTGAAATTGGCGTTTTTCATAGCAAAGGAAAGTAAAAACTGTCAGCTTGAAATAATAAAAGTCAAAACGACATTTATCTTAAAAAGAAACGTCTAATAATAAAAATTATTTTTCATTTCTACATCATTATTAGTTAAAGTTTAGTTGAAAAGATATAACTGTAAAAATATATATAAGAGCTTCCATATTTAACTTTCCAATTGATCTGAAAGATTTTCGTACCTTGACCATCTAGATTACTTTACTTTAGAATTTGCAATTTAAGAAGAAAAAACATCTATTTTTAATTTAATAATCTTATACGACTTATTGGCATTTATAAAACATTACTAAGTTATATATTTAAATGTCAATTTAGTGTATTTATATTTATTTAGCTTTTTGCCAGAACTCCACATTAACTATAAAATAATGATAATAAAAAGAATTTAATAAAAAGATAATCGAGTCTATTTAGGTTATGATTTACAAATTGGCACGTTGAGTTGTTCTTTTTGCATTTGTACGTTAATTATTTTTTGTAGGTTGGCCAAAGACAAAAAAGATTTTAGTGCCTAAACCAGATGAAGTTTTGGAGCGTAAAATTAAAAAAGAGAAAGAAAAGCCCGAAAAGAAATCACACAAAGAAGATAAAAGTGTAAAAAGCGATAAAGGATCTAAGAAAACCAAGAAAAAATCTTAATAAATATTTATTGAAAAGTTGACATTGGTTATAATTTATTATATCTACAGATAGATATTCATGTTTTATTAATGAGGTTATTTACTGAGCAAGGGATTTATTGGACATCAACATCTGCATTCGACATAGTAAAGGTCAAAGAAGCTTTATTATAAAAAATTATGAAACTACTTAAATATACAGAATATCCCACGATGAACTGCAGTGACCGATTTTTCAAAAAGTATATCGTATATAATAAAAATATATAAAGTAAGTTAATTAAGAATAAAAATATTTGTGTGTTTTCATTTCTATATAAAACTAGAAACGTCTTTGTTTCTTTAAGTGGAAACTTTAAGTTTCTTAAGTGTGTTGCATTATTACTTATTTGAATTATTTTGGATTTTATGCAAAAAATGGATGGATACACAATATAAACTTATTTAAAACGAAAGCTTTTAAAATGAATTAGAGGCTGTCTGTATAAGAGTAAACGTTTTTAGTAGACTGTCATTTTTTTTTAAACTAAATAAATATAAAATGATCACAGTTAAACATTAAAAGTTACTTTAACAAAAAACTAAAAACGTAATTTGTTTACATTAAAATCCTTTTTTTTATTACAAAAATATCATTTCATTCTCCTATTTAATTCTATAAATACAATGAGATAAAAAAACGCTTCCCGCTAAGATAATTGCTTTTTAGGTTTTTTTGTCAAAGTCACTTTTGAGCCTAATTTTTGGCCAAAAGTATTCAAATATTAATACAGTTCTCTTTTTTCTAGAAATTCAACTTAAATTGCATCACAGCCATTTAAGTTATGCATCCAATAGGTCAACAACTATTCTTGATTATTTTTAGTTATCCTTTTTTAGGGTTCTTTAGGAAACACTATCAATTATGTACGTCAGTTACTTGACTTTTTTGATAAAAACAAAATATGTGAACCGAGTTCAACCAAAGTACAGGCCTAAACCCACACATAAGTTAACTTAAAACAGGCAAAACATTTAGCCAATAGCTGAATTATGTACTATTTCCGAACGAGAACAGCAAACAATATCATGTATATTCGTATTTACTATGTTCATGTTTAACGTCGAGGCCTTGACTAGACTAGACTATTAATAAAGCCTGGGGGTCTGTTTACGTATTGCCACAATGTCGCATTGTGATAAACTGCACACAAAATGCCAGATATACGACTATGCGGTCATAGTAAAGTTTTTGTTTGTGTTTGGAGAGAACAGAGAAGTGGGTTTCAGTTAAACTTTCGCGAGGATATGCTTGAAACAAGAGACTTTTTGATGTGTCAGCACGTTTGGCGGCAAAGGAGTTTAGGGAGAAAGGGCTGAGGTACTTTTATCTTTAAGATGTGCAATAGGAAATCATAGAAAATCATACGGTAAAAGGATTAATTAGTAATTAACGCCCTTTATAAAAATCAATAAATTTACTAGCCAAACGACCTTATTCGAAAAATGTTATATCAATTTTTGATGCTGTTATGTAGCAAAAAAGATTAAGAAGATTGTCTTCTTTGGGTCAAGGCAATTAGAAACCAAACAATAAGATATAATTATATATATAAAGGATTATCTCTGGTTTTTGTAAATATGAGAAGAGAGGGAGAGAAACTTATGCCTTGTATTTACGTGTATTATGCCTAAATAGGGAAAGTCTTAATTTGTAAGTGTATATACTTGACACTGGTGGGAGAGTTATTTAACTCAGTGTTGCTAATGTGTGTTTTATCCAAATATAAAAAATTTAAAAAAATCAGTTTGTATGAAAAGCTACAGAAGTTAGTGACAGAAAAAATTTAATAAGCAATTTGCTTAATACAACTTAGAATACAACTAATTATGAACATCTTGTTGATAGCGGCCTTGCTTTAGACACATTTTAAACGTGTTAGCAAGTTTATGCCTTGAATGGACAACTTGGAAAATTAGAAATCGGATGCTTAACAGAAATCAAGAGCTCGTAACTGCGATTAAAAAGCTGGAATACTTTAGCATCTTGAATCGAAAAAATAAATTAGAAAATTAAATCCACTGCTCAGACTAGTTTAAACCTTAACAAAATTAATAATCACGAATCTAATGTAGTAGATATTTCCTTGATTTAATCAGGCAATTTTCAAGTAACCATTGGTGGATTAACAAATTGCTTGGCTAACACTGAACCGCCTTAACCTTACCATACCAACCATTAACCTTGCCGGCCAATCATAGAGCTTCATCAGCTAATTACAAGATAGTTCAGGCATAGTTACAGAAGCAAAAGTTCCTGACAAAGATACTCGTGGATCGTCAGAACTCCATGTAATCCTTATTTACTATGGATAATGAGCTCGTCAAAGGAGCTAAAATGTCTAAGAATAGGATATTGAAAAACAATTAAAATAGATTATTAGACGTTTTAGCGGAAGAACCACAACAACACACCTCACGTTTCTCATGCGATAAAGTAGGCAATAAATTCCACGTCCAGCTGACCGGGTTAACGGGTTTGTTAAAATGAATTTAATGATTAGGAGTTAAGGGCCTCATACCCACTTATAAAAAAAAGATTTAGCATAAAGTTCAAGAGCATTTCATAAACTTGGTTTGCGATGATAAAGTCGCTACATTGACCGGTAAGGTGACAGTAATTTGATAGATGCTATTTGAGGCAACAAGAGAACATTAGTTTTAACTTAGCCAAGAATTACCTATAGATATAGGTGGTCAATAAAGGTCCAATAAACAAATTTTGTTAAATTTACTATCTTGCCTTTTGATACAGATCAACTTTTGATCAGATTCTTTACAGAGGCTTTATAACTTAATCTCGGTAACTATTTACATAAGAATGCACATGCGTTACGATTGGTGTAGAAAATCCATAATCGTTTGCTGCAATGAATGCAGGTGACATGAATGGTGACGAATCTTTCTTACAGGCTTCAGATCCTGTTGAGGAATAAATCGTCCGAATTTAAATGTACCTGTAAGAACTCCTAACCTGTGGTTTGAAACCATTAACACCATTAACCTTCTTGGGCCATAAGTATGTCAAGCTGGTCTATCTGGGAGAAGGCACCGTAATTATTGAAGGCCTTATATTCAAAGATAATACAAGATTTGATACTATGCTTAAACAGATTCAACGTTATGCTGAAATAATCTAGCTTAGAAAAAAGCATGACTTGGAAGAATTATTGGATATATTGATGAGCTCCTGAAGTTGTTCTGAGAGGTTGCAACCTAAATAAAAATTATGGAGAAACTCTCAGAAGAAGCTGATTAGAATTATGTGTAACTTAAGAAGCAGAAGGTTTTGAATCGTGACGTTTCTCCTTAAAAGGCGACGTATCATAAGCGATGTAGTTTGTTCAATTATTAGCGTAGAAGATTTCTTTCATTTAAACCTTAAAAATAAAATAATTAAACTCAAGTTTTCACAGTTATCATAGCTCATATTTATATATTATAAATCACATATATTATAAATATTGGAATCGGGCAACATGGCAATATTTTTTTGAATCCATGATGCGTAAATGGGTGTAGTTTTAAATTTTATTAACATATCTACAATTGAAAGTAGAATAGAAGAAAGTAGAAAGTAGAAAGTAGAAAGTATATCTACAATACAAAGTGGGATGAGCTATACAAAATGTGCGTTGCCAGATTCCTTGTTAATCAATTTTAAAATTTAAATTAGGCTTGTTCTAGCAGAAGTTTGACCAATACCCAAACGGTCCGGAATCTGCGCAGACGAAAGTACGCGTTCTAGCAAAACTAATCCGGGATTGTGACTGCCTGTCAGCTGTTCTAGCAACAACCAAGTTCAGTTTGGAAATTGGTTTCAAACCACTGAAAGTAGTTCGTTGAATTTCCTAGGGATTTCGGTTTGGGACATGCGCAAGGTATATGTCAAGACTCTGTTCTCTTTTTTTGTTTGTCATTTAAATAATCAATAAGAAATGTATATCCGATTTGGAGTTTGATCACGTTTCATTATGGAATATTTGAAATTTGATTTTTGCTGCTTTCAAAGTATTATGGCTGGTTTTAGAGTTAATTTACTACTGTATTTATTCAATATCTAAAGGTAGGTATATAAAAGGTTTAATAAAATTCTATGTAATTTTACATTATATATTGGGTATATAAATATATCCTAATTTTTATTATTAAGGGTTTTAAGAGAATCCAGAATGTCATCAGACTCTTCAAGTTCTGATTCAAATCATGGATTTAATTTAATGGATGTATCGAGTGATGATGAACTAGTAGATATTCTGTTCCAAGGCCACAGGAGACCAAAAAACGAAGGCTACCTCGAAGTTACTGTACCACTGTATAATAACCAGGAATTTGTTGAGCATTTTCGAGTTAACAGACAAGTGGCTCAGATATTGGCCATAGATTTGAAGAAAGTGAGTTTTTTAAGTCACAATCTGGTGGAAATGGCAAGCCTATAAACTAACATATTTTTTTTTGTGGTTTTCTGGTCATGAAGCTTCTTCAGTTAGAGATGTTGGAGATAGATTTGACATTACAATTAGCTGTATTTTTTATGTTTTTAAAAGGATGATAAATTTCCTAAGTAGAATGCCACCAAATGGCCATCTGATCTTAAAAAGACAACTATTGAACAACATTTCAGAGAAAATGGATTACCAGAGGCCATTGGGACTTATGGTTTGGGATTTATGGTACTCATATAATAATAATAATAATAATAATAATAATAATAATAATAATAATAATAATAACAATAATAAACCATTTTATTGTTCCAATTAATTATAACAATTTTGCAAATATAAAACAAATATATAAATGAATCAAATGGCCTTTATAGTCAGCTTCTCTCCAAAAGGAGAGGCTGTTAAAGCCATAGAAAAATTCTAAGCCGTACTTACATTTAGTTACCTAGCCTAAGCCTAATAAAACCCAATACAGTAATGAAAAGCTAGATGACTCGGTCGATTATATTAAGCGGTACAGAGATAGTACATGGTAAAACTATTAAGCTCTGGTCAGAAAAAAAATTAAAAAAAATTTTTATGTATATAATATTTTATTTTCTCTGAAATGCATATACACGCCCATAAAAACTTATTCACTGAGAAGCTGCTGTCTGATCCTTCTTTTGAAACAGGATAAAGATGTGTTAAAATGAGTAACTTGAAATTTATTTACGGTTGACGCTATGTTATAAGAGAGTCCTCTTTTAAAAAGTTCCTTATTGTGCTTGGGGATCGTAAGGATGTGCTTTCTACGTATATTTATATTATGAACATCAGTTCTGTAAACAATTTTCCTACTGAGAAAGATAGGACACTAAAATTTAATGATGTTATAAAACAGACAAGCCGAGTGTAGTACACGCCTATTGAACATTGACAACCAGCTAAGTTCTTTAAGCTTATGTGATACGTGTTTTCCACGTCTTATACCACATATAAAACGTATGCATGAGTTCACCTTTTGCACTCTTCGGGCCTGTGTTGTATCCAGAAAAGGACTATAAACACTATCCGCGAGGTTAAAGTGGGATAGTACGAGTGCGTCACATAATTCAATTTTGGTTTTCATTTCTAAGTAATGCCTATGAGCAAAAAGAGATTTAAGGGCGCAGTAGGATATTTGTGTTCGGTAAATTTAAGTTTAGTGTCACAAATTAAACCCAGGTTTTTAGTGGAATTTTTAAAAGAAATATTAGCGTTTTCGATACTTAGATCCAACTGACTCAAGATATTTTCACGTAGTTTATCATTACAAAATAATAAAGCCACCGATTTCAAGGGGTTCAACCTCAGCATGTGACCCGCGGACACCTCACAAAGCGCCCGAAGATCCATATTTATTCTAAGGTTAGCCTCTGTCGCATTTTCTGGCTTAAAAGAGTATAAAATTTGAGTGTCGTCGACATATATGTAAATGATAATCACAATGGCGAATAGAATTAATAAAATTAGACCTGTAAATTGTAAAAAGAAGGGGGCCCAAGACACTTCCCTGTAGGACACCTAAGTGTAAAGTCATTACCTCTGAGTACTTCCCATCAACTAATACGCTCTGTGTCTTATTACTTAGAAAAGATTGAATCATAGATTAAGATTAAGGGCATTAAACCGAAAACCAATATAAACCAAAATACTCAACAAAACATCATGCTTTAACAAGTCAAAAGCTCGTGAATAGTCTAAAAGTACCAGAACGCTCCCTTTGCTGTTATCCAATTCATCATTAATACGGTCTGTAATCTCAGCCAACGCAGTTGTACAACTATGTCCACAATAGCAATGGCCGACTTTCAAGCACTCAAAAATATTGATAATCGTAAACAATAATTAATTAAATGTTTAATATAAGGAATGATAAAGGGGTAGCACAATATTAAAATAGTACTGTTAATATCATCGCTTCCAGAAGCCTTACATTTCATCCCAAGCACAATATTGGAAATTGTATCCTCTGTTACCTCAGTGAAACAGAATTCCTGATTGACTTTTTTATTATTCTTGTAAAACTCTAAAAGGTCTTTGTTAGGAGAAGAGTTTGAATTTGTTGTGCTAACAAAATGTGAATTGATCTCGTTAGGTTTTTTTAAATGAGTCGGAAGTGAATTTATTTTTCTATTCACGCCATTATTTTTTTTTAATATTCAGCCCACTTTTGTCTAGAGTTACAACTTTGAAATTTTATATTTAGGTATGCTTTTTTTTCTGCGCGATATGCTGTTGTCGAAAAGGCGAAATCGATTTAGTGCATAATTTCTTAGTCTTTTTAATAATTTAGGATTATCAGTAAACCACGGACAGTACGGTTTAGAACCAACTTGTTTTATTATTTTAAGAGGTGTATGTTTATTATTTAAGGTAATTAATTTAGTGGAAATAAATATAAAGATTGATAAGCCTAAGAATGATCCAGACTCATATTTAATTACAAAGAATTTTTACTCCATCCAGGTCAGTTAAATAAGAAATACCTATTTATAGTTTTTACCGAGATTTACCACTTAAACCTCTAGCATTTTTTGAATAATATAATTTTGGAATATTAAGTCTGAAGATTCTATTTTTGACCTAAACAATTATTTTGTTCACTCAGCCTTTTAAAATTATTTTCAGATGCAAGTGGTTTGTGATCATGATTTATTGATAAGGGATATTTTTGTTGGATATCCTGGTTCTGTTCATCATAGCAGAGTTTTTAAACATTCTCCTCTATGTGCGGAATTGGTAGAGAGGTGTCAAGATTTTTATTTACTGGAAGACAGTGGCTATCCCTGTTTAAGAAATCTTTTACCTCCATATAAAGATAGAGAAAACTTTACAGCCATAGAGAGAAACGTTAATTTAAAGCTATTAACAAATCGATATATCATTGAGAATTGTTTAGGCTTTCTGAAGCAAAAATGGCGACAACTGTACCATATCAAATTAAGCAAAATTGATAATATAGTGAACTTTATTCGGGCCTGCTGTGTACTACACTATTTATCTCTAATGGGAAAAAAATTCATTGCCGAAGCTGAAATAAACATAGAACTACCTTTACCTCCCAACGATGCCGGACAAGATGACGATAATCAAGATACTAATGATTAATTAATGATAATAGGGATGCTGCTGACCACAGAAATTTTGTTGCTAGACAAGTTTTAAGGCAGCCTTGGCATTAAAAGAATGTGGGTGGTGAATGAGCAAACTTGGCATAGGTACCCCATGAAAATTATTTGTGTCAGCTTTATTATATAATGAAGATAATTTATTTACTGAAGGTCGCAAACTTCCTGGCTGTGGGTTTATAAAAGAAAATTATTGGAACTGTTGTATAGGAATTGGTGTTTGAGTATTTTCATGGTTAGAAACTGTTGTTGATGGTGAAATAAGAAATTTTTGGACGCCTACAAATAAAAATATTGGCTATTTAGAGAAAGTTCCTACAGCATAGTAGTAAAATTACCATTAACTTCAATGGTATGCATTTAAAAAAATAATATTTAATTCACTTATAATAAAATAATTACTTTTATTGAAAAATATTTAGATGGTTAAAATAAATAAAACAACACAAAACCTACCGATATACATCAAACTAGTTTCAAACCATCCCAAATTTCCGGCTAGAACATACCTATTGTATCATAGCTTTAAGCTGAAAGAAAAAACTAAGAAATCTTGTGCAAACAAACAAAAAATATTGTATGAGTTATGGTAAAAAAATATATATTTTTTTATTTTCCTATTTTTTAAATGTTATTTAAATAAAAGAATGATAAAAAATATTAAACCTCAGTCGGAATACTTTGAATATAAATCGTGACAATTCAGCGAAAAACTTTGAATATGTTTCAATATTCAGACGGAATTTTCCTGCCGCAAAAACTCCAATTTATTTGTCGTCAAAGCTGTTTATTTTTGTCATTATTCGTCGCACACCGTAATAGAAGATTTCCCAACCTCCCACATTTTCTGTCAATGGATTTTGCGATAAAGGGCAAAGGTTTTATGTATATTTGTATTTTCTTGCAATTTCGTATAGATTCTTTTTTATGTGCGTGGGTCGTTTCCTTGTGGTTTTATAACACATAACGAAAAAAATCAATTTTTTGTAGAACATATCGAAAACAAACCAATTTTTACCATACAAAAGCAAAAACTCAATATTAACCCAATTTTTAACGACGACAGTGTAGATATTACGATGCCCTCCATCAAAATTGAAATTGTAATTAATTTCGATGTACGTGTAACAATGTAACAATCAAAATTTCGCCGTAATATGATCGTAGGAACTGATGGGTTCAACTGAAATTACAGCGAGGCCAACATCATTTTGAATGTGTTTTGCAAACACGTACCCATTTAAACGAGGCTCGCTTCAATCTCGGAACAAATGAAAACAACCGTCATTAGTAAATTAAATGTTTGTAAGGGATTTGCGGAGTTTTTTTTTTAAACGGAAATGCTCCTAAAAGCTTGGAGCCGGAATGAGCTTCAAAAAGAATTGGTCCAATTATGATATTTAAAATGGAAGTTGACAAAAATAGGAGATTAAGAAAAAGGGGATTAGAGTGGAGGACAAGCTAATTAAAATTTAAAAAAAATTGTTTCAAAAGGAAAAATACATAAAACGAAACATTTTTTATAAAAACAAAAACCAATAGCTCCGCAGCATTCGCTAATTTAAGTTGAAGGATAAATGAGACATAAATCTTAAATTTTAATCTTAATCTTTAAAAATTTAAATGACCCCACAATAATCTATTGTAATAAAAAATATTGATAATAATCTACATATTTGTATTTTTTTTCTTTTCCTTTGTTTATCTTCTTACAGATAAACCAAATTGCCTTGAGTATCTCTGAGATGCGCAGATGAAAAAGTAACAGAGGCACTGTGAGAAGTTTTATAATAATTTTAAGTGGCTGTAATGTACGGGAACTCTGTCGTGCTGAAAAATGATGTTCGTTCTTGAATTCAAAGGAATATCCTCTATTGGCGCATTGTTCTGTAGAAAATTTAAATACCCGACTCCTGTAAGACGCTGTGATAATAGAACGGGTCCAAGCAACATTTTGTCAATAAATCAGCATTACACATTTATGGAGAATCGATGTTGGAAAATCGATTCAGCAGTAGATATATATCAAACCACCGATGCCAGTTTTTTTTATCAGTTTCTAATTCATCAGTGAATAGTATTGATGTAATCGATTGACGGTGAGCAAACCCAATGACAAAATTCCAGTCTACTAGTGAGATCATTGATTTCTAGGTGTTGTATCCGTTGTGCATGAAATGGATGCAAACCTTGCTCATATAATGTTTGCCATACCTTAACGAGAGAAATACCGATGCATTCATTCACGCGACATTCTTAACATTTTGACAGTTTGCGATGACCACACTGTAAATGCTTACTGATTAATGCAATTGTCACCTGTGACGACATTTGTCATTCACCGCCTATTGAATCACATGTGATCAACTTCTTTCTGCTACACTAAAACAACTTCAAATAGTATCTTAATAACTATTGAGATTAGGATACATCTTTATATAAAATTTGTTATTCAGAATTATGGATACTACAAAATATCCACCATTCCTCGTGAAACACCTTGTATATCTTCTTAATTTGCTACTAGAGTAAATATATAAATATTCAGACCACCCTGACATGCACGGTTATCTCACGAGACTTAGGGCAGATGCATTAATGCGTTACAAGATATTAAATAGGTGTCAGATTAGAGATAGATATTGGGTTATAAACCTAACCTCATCAATTAATCTAATGATCATTTATTGATTTAATGACGGCTCTTAGTTGACGAAACACATGTAATTTATAATTAACTAATATAAACGGAGACCAATGAAAATCGATGAAATTCTCAATGAAAGTTTGATGCAAATACCTTGAATATTGAAAAAACAAATATTAAAAGTTAGATTTCATTATACCGTTAGTCTTTTTAGTATTGGTACTAAATAATAACTGATAATACTCTTTGATTTATCAAAAGCATTTCTGTCATTCGCAAAAGTCCAGGTTTCTTTGGCAGACAGGTCTCCGAGGCTTCAGAACCCTCAGGGATCAGTACTCGCACCTCCCTTATTTTTTATTGAATCCCATGATCTACTTTATTACTATTCTATTGCAAAATCCTTACCAATAATCCTTTTAAAACCTTATTCATTAAATAAATCAACTAGTAACAAAAATTAAAATAATAAATTAGTAAAGACTTAAAAAATTATTTTCCTAAACGGTCCAATGTGATTTTAGATTAGCGCAGCAATCGTAGTAGTTTTTCTTAATTTTATAAAAGAGTTTAACAAGTTAATTCATGAAATTCTATTGTAATAAAATTCTATCTAAAATATATGGAATAAGAGTAACTGGATTGCAATGAGAAGTAGCCATTAAGAGGTTTGCTATATTTCTCATCATAACCATTGGACATAACTATAATTTTCTTGGGATCCATATTACTCCTATTCCTAATTTATACTCATATTCTAACAGAAAATAACATTCGTAGCCATAGTACGCTTTTTGCAGGTGACACAACTATTTTATAGAACTTTGCAGGTTTTAAGGCTTACACAGTCACATCGCTTATTTACACAAACTAAAACCTTACTTTGATAATAATGGCACTCACATTAGAGGATAAACCTGTTGCGTCATGGGAATTTTTACTGATTCCTAATTAAAATTATATTATTAAATTAAGAGTCTATTTTATATATATCTGTGGTTGTGGATTCTAATTTGGTGTATAGCATCATTTTGGTCATTCTTTAGTATGATCTCAGTTCAGGTGTACTATTGCGTACCAAAGCATCACCCACCGATAAGTACTGCTAGATTTATTAAAAGCGTTTGACGATGATAATCACTAAATTTTACTATAAAATATTGTATTATTATTCTTCGTCATCGAGAATTGCTATATCTGATTCCTAAACCATAAAATTACTGGTGTCAACGAATCAAAACTTTTTTTAATTCGCAAATTTTAGTACTCACGGGCCTACCATTTAATTTATAATGAACAGTACTTTATTCTCTTTTCATATGAAAATAGACGCAATTTTTCACAAAACAACTATGATATTCGGATGTACTAAGAAATAGTAAATATTTACTTAGAAATTGCGTTCCAATCAAAAGATAATGTTTTAAAAGTGAGGGAAAAATTTAAAGTTAGGAATAAAAGTATTTTTGCTTGTCTCAGTTTAAGACAATTAGGAAACTAGCTTTTTACGGTAGACCAGGGAGTAAAAATCAATTTGTGTCTAGTAACTCGTGCTTCATTAGTGTGGATTTATTAGTTTATGTTCTCATATTAAGAGCGCTAGAGCTAAGCACACAAATAAGCTATTTATTCCTGTTTATGATCTTTTACGTATAATTTCTTGAGTTTTCCTATTACCGTGCTCTGAGGTACCAAATCAGCAGAAACACGTGTCGTCAAGTCCAAACTTTTTTTCTACTTGCCTTACTTATAAAATATCTCGAAAATTCTCTCTTTTTATCACTAAAAGACATTCGTTAAGGTCATTAAATACGGCAATAAATAAAACCTAGTGTCAAAGGAAACTTTTTTTACAAGCAATAAATAATTCCGGAAGCCGGAGCCATAGAGTAAACCGTGAAAAAGTTACTCCGAAGCGACGCCACTTAAGATTATACCTGTTCGGCAGAAAGACTCTAAAGAGGTTTTTTTCCTGAGCCGTACGCGGATCCCATTATAAAGTTTCCTTTTTCAGCATAATCTACGAGGCGCGCCTCTATTCGCTACAGCAGATAAGAGAACGAGAATTTTTACCATTCATGTCCAATCACGTTTTACTTTTTGTGCCACAATACATATGCTTAAAGAAACAACAAAAAATATCGATTTTTGTCTGTTCTGGGAGCATCTATTAGCTAAAAACAAACCGAAGCTTTTCCATTATCGTCCGAACTCCCCCAATTTGTCACAGTGAAAGTCAATATAGACGGCAAATCTATCAAGTGCCAATAAAGTCAGTTAACCAGTGTGTCGTTGCCGTCTATACTAGCTCGATTAATTAATTTCCCATTGGAAAAACAACGGCGAAACTCTCCATTAACCCAGTCGCATTTTCTCTGGAGCTTTAGTTTTTGGGGAGATCTCGGATGACGGATACAGTGAGTTACGTTGGGCAGAGCGGTTGCAAAAACATTTTTTTAAGCTCATTTATCTTTTTGAAACAGGGTTATCGTTATTTAAATTTCATGCTGGATTTTAATGGATTGGGTCAAGGTTCAGTTAAAACATGATCTCAGGTTTTTGATAAATTAAAATGCGGTTTCAATGCAATTTCTTTATCAAATTTTAGTTATTTTGAAGCTCTAGTAATGAGTTACTTATTTTATTGGGTATTACGTGACTTGATACCGTTAGATATAATTAATTTAATTTAAGTTCAATAAGTTTTAAATACAATAATTTACTTGAGGTATAATAGATTTTTTTTATATACCTAGAAGCTGAGGTTTAATCTATTAATCTCTGAGCTCATTTCTTTTAAAAAGAAGACCTACTTTTTAAAAAATACCTGGTTTGAACCAACGTTTCGGTAGTTATATCTACTACCGTTATCAAGGTAATTAAAATAAAATTAAAATAAATTAAATTAAAAATTTAAACAAAATATACTTATCTTTCATCTATCTCTCGCTATATAATTCAAAGGTTACTTCTTTAAAATTAAAGGGGTGTGATCTTAATGTAATTTAATGATAGAACATATGAATATCAAATATTTTAAACTATTAATTCATTTTCTGTTCTACCTCTCTTTTTGAATGAATCCATGTATTATTAAAATCAACCGAACAAGTAGGTAAGAATTTATCTTCATTAAACATTATAAATGCACTTTTCTTTAGCTTACGTAATTTTGAAATTGGTTTCTTTGTTAAAATTGAGGAAGCATTCCAGTTTATTCTATGGTTACTATCGAATGCATGTTGTGTAATTTTGGGTTTTTGAAAATCATTGTTTTTTATGTATGATTTATGTTTATATTACATATATTATATTAATTATTTTTGGTAATAGAATTTTATATATTACATTTTTATTAAATTCATTTTCATTAAAAGGTTTAGTTTTTGTAAATAGATATTGTAATGTGTTTTGTGATTTAAAAATAGTTCTTATGTTAAATTTTTTAGTAATTCTTTTTATCTTATCAGAAAAATCTGGAATAAATGGTAAAATAAGATTTGTCGTAAAAACTGGTTGATTCAATTTTATACGTGGATTATCAATCTGTAAAGCAATTTTCCAAAAATTCTTTGGGATAATTATCTTGTATTAAGATATTGTTAATAAAATCTTTTTCAGTTGTTAAATATTGATTATTACAAATAATGTTTGCACGATCATATAAACTTTTTATCACTCCTCTTTTTACTATTATTGGATGATTAGAATTAAAATTAAGATATCTATTAGTATGAGTTGGTTTACGGTTAATTCTAGTTTCAAAATTTTGTTAATTTTTTTTAAGCTGATTATCAGCCTCCTTTTCAGGAGTAAATTTTATGGTAGATTCTTTGGAGTTAATCTAATTTAAAAAATCTTAAATTATAAGATCTATTTCATTATGGTGATATATTGAAAAAATATCATCAATATATCGCCACCATATTTTAGGTTTCTTATCAAATGTATTAATAATTTCAGATTCAAAATTTTCCATAAATATATTACTTAAAATTGGTGAAAGAGGAGAACCCATAGCCATACAAAGCTTTGTTGATAAAATTCATTATTGTATTGGAAATAAGCAGTTTTTACACAATAGGTTAAAAGTTTTAAAATTGTACTAATGCTTAGTGTTGTACGTTCTGCTAAATTATTATCATTCCTTCATTTATTTTTAACAATATTTAAAGTTTTGTCAACGGGAACATTAGTAAAAAGGCTCACAACATCAAAACTTACCAATAGATCACGAGGGTTAAAAGAAATTGTAGAAAGTTTTTCTAAAAAATATTGAGAATTTTTAATCTAATAATCAGAATTATTAGTGTATGGAGTTAAGATATTTAAAGGATATTTTGCAAGAGGGTGAGTAGGTGAGTTTATGCTACTAACTATAGGTCTTAAAGGAACATTTATTTTATGTATTTTTGGTAAACCATAAAAATGTGATGTTTTACTATTATGTGGAGTTAATTTAAATCTATCAATATCAGAAAATTGGTTTTTATGCTTTTTAAGTAAATTATTAATTTGTCTTTCAATTTTTCTGTGGGATCTTTAGATAATTTAGAATAATTACCATCATTAATTAATAAATTAAATTCATTTTCATAAGTGTTAATACTTAAAAGAACAGTAGCATTATCTTTATCGGCTGGAAGTATTTTAATAGTGTTATCGGATTTAAGTGTCTTTAAGGGTGTGTTGGTTTTAAGAGTGTGTCTTTAAGTGTCCTTAAGCCTAATTCTAAAGAGTTTAAATTTTGTTTAATTTTAATTGGTTTTTCAATTTCTATCTTTGTCCTAATTCTAAATTTATCTTGTTGATCCCTTGGTAAGTCTTTCGTTGCGTTTTCTATAGCTGAAATAATATTTAAGTTTTTTCGAGTAATCGAGTAATTAAGACCTTAAGAGAGAACAAGTTTTTCTGTATCAGATAAACTTCTATCTGACAAATTAATAACAGTTTTATTTATAAAATCGTTATTATTTTTGTTTAAAAGTTCTTCATTTATATTCTCATTATAAAGTAGATTTATTTTATTTATGTAAACTTGTTTGTGTTTTTAAAAATTATTTAAATAACCCTTATTTATACAGAAGCATATATGATTTAAATCATTTTGAGGAACTAAATGAAATAAGGTATTTCATTATTTAAATTAATTTTATTATATCTATGAAATTGAATTCTTTAACTTAATAACGCTTTACTTGCTCTTTCTAAGATTTTATGTGTTTTATTATTTTTGTATGATGTGTGTAATCTTGAAAATTTTGGTATTAAATTATTAATTTTACATTTATATAAAAATGTTATACTATTTTTACTGTGATATAGTTTAATATACATTTTTTCTAAATGTCTAAAAATATTCAAACAATTAGGTCCATACCTTTGATTTAAGTAAAATCTGTATTGTTGTGATAAATTCATAATGAATTCCTTATTTTATTTTATTAGTATATAAACTATTAACATATACAGTGACCGCCTAAAGTTCCGCATAAATTCGATAAAAATTAGAGACATGATTTTTTGAGAAAACGCTCGGACCCGTCGATTTTTATTTTAAGCTGCGCATTATTTCACTTAAATTTTTGTATACAGGGTGGAACAAAAAAAAAGATATGACGTCATCGGTCATTTTTTAAATGGAATGCTATTATTTTTATTGCATTTATGAAATATAGGCGAAATTCCAAGCAAGTTTCGTATAACACACCTTATCTCAAAACTCAACTGCTTCAGAAATATTTACATTTAACCAACAAGAAAGCAAGTAAGTACGTCTATTTACAAATTAAGATAAAATGAAGGATAAAATGTTATAAAATGTTTTAACTGTGAAAACTATTATTAATGTATTAAGTCTTCACTGTAATGTATTAACTGATCCCCATTTACTTCTTGGCAGAAAGCAAGACGGTTTACAGATCTATGTAAAACACTATCAATTATTTTGGGTGATATACGTCTAATTTCATATCTAATTCTATTTTTCAAATCTTCTACATTGTTTGGCTTCTCAATATAAACTTTACTTTTCAGGTACCCCCATAGAAAATAGTCGCGGGGATTTAGGTCTGGTGACCTGGCGGCCACTCTATTGGCCCTCTTCATCCTATCCATCTTCCTGGGAACACTGTATCCAAGTAATTACGGACATCTCGAAAGAAATATGGCGGTGCGCCGTCTTGCTGAAACCACAAATTATCTGTCGGAACAGCAAGGTCTTGCTCGTCTGGGTGTAGGGCAGCCAAAGCAGGGATAAGATCTTCTTGAAGAAAATTCAAACAGCGTTGTCCTGTTAAGTTTTCTTTGAAAAAGTATGGCCCTATTACTTTATTTTCCACGATACCAGCCCAAACATTAATAGATTTATGGTACTGTGTATGAGCCTCACTTGCCCAGTGTAAATTTGACACTGACTAGTACCGACAATTTTACCGATTTACGACACCGTTTAAACAAAAAGTTGCTTCATCTGAAAACAAAACTCGTAATACAAACTGACGGTTATTATTGCAAATGTTCATCATTTGCTCGCAAAATTGGTTTCTTCGATCAGGATCGTCCTCATTTAATTCGTGTATTAGTAATTATAAGAGTGATTTTCATTTGCTTTTAAGATGCGTCTTACTGACGTTATTAATTTTCGAACTGACAGTGACATTCGAAAATGCAACCATGAAAATAGAAACAATTGGCAGTGTTTATAACATTATTTTTATCCTCGATTTTACCTTAATTTGTAAAAAGACGTACTTATTTGTTTTCTTGTTATTTAAATGTAAATATCTCGGAAATAGTTGAGTTTTGAGATAAGGTGTGTTATACGAAACTTGCTTGGAATTTCGCCTATATTTTAAAAATGCAATAAAAAAAATACCATTCAATTTAAAAAAATGACCGATGACGTCATATCGTTTTTTTGTTCCATCCTGTATACAAAAATTTATGTGAAATAATGCGCATCTTAAAATAAAAATCGACGGGTCCGAGCCGTTTCTCAAAAAATCATGTCTCTAATTTTTATCGACTTGATGCGGAACTTTAGGCGGTCACTGTATAAAAAAGTATTTAAAGTATTGTCGAATTAGGAAGGAGTTTTGAAGGAGATATTATATAGCAAGAGATTTGAAAGATAAGTATATTTTGTTTATATTTTTAATTTAATTTAATTTTACTTTAATTACCTTGATAACGTAGATATAACTACCGAAACGTTGGTTCAAATAAGGCATTTTTTAAAAAGTAGTCTTCTCGTAGTTTTTATCGTTTTTTAAATTTAATATTCATACCAAAGAGGTAGGACATTAAAAACAAGAAACAAGCTCAGAGATTAATAGATTAAGCCTCAGCTTCTGGGTATATAAAAAAATCTATTATACCTCAAGTAAATTATTGTAATTTAAAACTTATTAAACTTAAATTAAATTAACTATATCGAACGGTATCATTATAGATTTGAGTTCCTATTTCTTTTAAATACGTGAATAAATCTATTTTCATCTTCTTTTCAATTTTTGAGCGTGTGAGATAGTAATTTCTAAATTGATTTTTGCTACAAGTGACGTAATACCAAATAAAATAAGTAACTCATTATGAATTCGTCACAACAATACATATTATTATGAAAATGTAAATACGTTAATTATTCTCCTAGTTTTTGTACAATTTTATTAGTATTCTGTAGTTAAGTTGATTCGTAGGCTTTCTTTAGGGTTCTACTTACATTTGGTTTATTATTTTTATCTATAGTATTTAGTTTTTAAGTAGTTCATCTTGTTCGAGAGCCCCATTTTGGCCCCAATTTAGGTTATATTATTGTAAATCCCTGTAGTTCTAATTTTCTAGAATTTGTATACTTGCTTGCTTTGACTGTCAGTATTCTCCTAAAATTATTGGTCTCTTTGGGCAAAAACAATGAAGATCATTCTAAATATTTTGAAACTGTTCCATCGGGTTTTAAAAAGGACGCGCTTCGTGACAATTCATTAAGTTTTAATTGTTTAGTCAGTTTTTACCTTGGAAACAATTAAACGACAGTCAAGGCGAGTTAGGTTAGTGTTTTTGACGTTGACAATAAAGATGTGTTCCCGAATTTCGTTACAATATTTTACTTAGCTCTAGTAATGTTAATTAATTTTTTTTTCATTAAATTTCCATCCTTCATATGGCTTCCTGGATATAAAGAAAACGTTTTGGCCATATCTGGCAGAATGTACACAATACCCATTTTCTGGAGGTCCTATGTTATATTATCACGCCATCTTGGTCTTCCAAATGGTCGTCTTCCTTCTGGTGCTCTGTCCCATATTAAGCAGATCTCATCTCTGGCTGTCTTCGTACGTGCCCTACCCATCTCAACCTTGTTGCCTGTATAAGGTTAATCAGTTCTCGCTGATTGTATATTTGTTGATACTTGATTGTATAATGGCTGATAGTTCAGCATTTGCTTTAACTCGGTAGTTCCTCGTATCCGGGTTTTTGGTGAGTATTTATTTTTGTTACATTTTTAAAGTTTTATGTATCCTTGGTAACATTTTGTTCCATCCTAGCTCTGCCTGGTCTTAAAACATGCATATATTTTGTTAGTTTCGTTGAAAAATTATTTTATGACGCTTATGCTCGCCTCGTCTTTAACATCGGTGTATGCTAGCCGCAGGTTTGGCCCACTAGCCTCGAATAGCTGAGGTTTGGTTGCCTTCTCTTACTAGATTCTCCCATGCGACATTAAAGAACATGGGTGATAGTTCGTTTCCCTGTTTTAAAACTGCTTACCTAAAACATATCTCAGAGGTTACAATATCACCAATCTTTAATCTGCACCCAGATCCTTCCACACAAGCTCTAGTTATTATAATCGGCTTAGGTGGGATGCCAAACTCAGCTATTGGATGCCATATTTTGACCTTTTTTACCCTGTCGTATGCTGGAAATCTATAAATATTTCATAGAATCAATCTTTTTGAGGTCTTGATTTAATTCCTAACTCTTCTTTAGCAGTTGTCCGTAAGCTCCCAATATACTTTTAGTGATCTTAGAAGAATTATGTACGATAAGACTTTATAGGCTACATTAATTAGTGCTATACCTCTGTAGTTTAAACAGGCCGTTCTATCGCCTTTTTTATGGATCGATATCATAATACTCTCTTTCCAGTCATCAAGGATATCTTCGCTTTTCTTATATAATATTAATAAGGTTTTGCAGCTGTGTTATGATTAGGTCTCCTTCAGGGGAGAGGGGTTGTTCCGTAGCCAGCAAATCCAGTACTTGGTCCTCTTTACCAGTTCCTCCATCGAGCAGTTGATGCAAGTAGTTTTTCCATGTTTGCAATATTTCCAATTTGTGAGTTATTAAATCGCAATGTTGTCCTAGGTCTGAATCCGGCTGTTGTAGAGCGTAATTTTTTTTGTAGAATGTTGTGTTATTCTTTTTCTCTTTTTCAAGTGCCATTAACTCCCTGCTTTGCCATTCTCTTTTTCCTTCTTAATAATTTCTTTTCTAGTGTTCTTAGTTACCTGAATCTCTCCCTGTTCTCATCTGTAGGAGTTGTTAGCATTTTGAGTCTAGCAGTATTTTTCTTCTCCATAGCATCTTTGCACACACCATTATTAAATACCATGTGATTTTGTGAATACCTTTATGTTCAAACGTAGTGAATTTTAGTAACATATTATTTGAAACTGCTAGATTTGCCACTTCTAGACCGTTGTCATTGAAAGCATGTCCACAGTGCTTGATGTCCAGTTTTAGCGTTGAATCTCCCAAGGTGAGTGTCATGTCTTGTTTGGGAAGTTGGGTTAGTTTCCTTTCCAAAATGATCTCATCATAAAACAGATCTTTTATACTGTTATCTTTATCTTCCGTTGGTGCATGCACCCACAGAAGTGAACAGTTGTAGAATGTGCTTTTTCATCCTATTATAGCACATTCTGTTGCCAAGTGGCTCAAACCTTAAAACTGAGTTCAGCAGAGAATTCTCGGGTACAAAACTTGTTCCAAAAGCATGGGAATTGTGGTCATTACTACTATAGAAAAGTACTGAATTCTCAACGTCAGTATGACCTCTCTTCAGGCCACCGAAATTTCAAATTGTCCAAGAAAATGTGGGAATTTCTTAATTTCGTGCCTTATTTGCTTTATTATAAATTTTACTAATGGTAATAAAGCTATTTTCTTATATTGTACCAAACAATCAGAAAAATGTTAATGGTTCTTCAGCATTTTAACGTAAGTATTAAAGTTCATCCGCAATAATACAAATATATGTTTAATAAATTATTAAATATTAGAGCCTAAGAAAAAGAATAACAACAAAGCCGTAAGTTTTCTTTCATTTTCATGACAGATGCGCCGTTATACGCTTGGCCCATTGTCGTCATTCTTTAAGCTGTCAAAACAAGTGTTTCCGCTTTTCTAACTCCGAAGCCAAATAGCAACAAAAACTAATAAAAAACGACGGGAAAGCGAACAATTCACTCTGCGAATGGGGACTTTTCTGTTAATTAGGAATAAAGGCAGCCAGTCGGGGCTTTGCATCGACGAGAACAAATGGAAACAATGGATCCGAATTCGTGACGAATAAAAGCAACAAAACATAGGAAGCTACGACGGTGGTTTATTTTATTAGGAGGTTACCAAAATTACTGATCATTGGAACGTGAATTGCAATTAATTACGATCGTAGGACATAAGTGCACGATTTAGAAAAAAAGGGTATATAAATATTGATTTAAAGACATTGATTTTATAAAATGACTAAATAATTTTGTTTAAATAATAATTACTTAAATAATTTGTAAAAGCAAAAAGAAATCTATATAAATTAAATAGATTGAAAAATTAAGTGAAAGTGTCATAAATGCATCTCATATATTGGTTGGAAAACGCGGAACGTTTTGCCTTAATGCCCTAAGGCATAGACTAAATATGAAATGTATGTTGCTATAGTTCAACATCAATTTACAGGAAAAACATACCTCATTTAAATGCAATGACACCCCTAAGAAACTACTTACGGAAATGTAAAAATTGGTAATATAAAATGTCCTTTGATATGTCATTATACCAATGACGTTTTTATTAACGTTTCTATGGTTCTTACTGAAAATATAATATTAGTGTGATAAACAAAAACCACTTCTAAGCCATGAAACTCGCTTCGAAATTGGAAAAATTCATAAATCTATCGTCCAATCAGTTACTAGCAGGCAAATTTCAGAACGCGCTGACAAAAATAAAAATGGATTTAAATTCGAAAACTCTAATAGAATTTTATTTTTTTTTTTTAAATTAGGTTTTTATAGTCTAAGATCCCACCATATTACGAGCTTCACCCATAACGTTACGGGATGAAACGTATGTTTTCATAAAATGTAGTATATTTTAAAATGTATTCCGCAAAGGTTGCCTGAGAAATATTTTTTTAAGCATTGCACTCAGCATATTAGCATTTTATGCATCCACTGGGCAGCCAAATGCCCGGAGGTGATTCGTAATAGTAATTTACACCTATCGAGTTACGCAATAAAACATTACATTAAGTTAAAGTTAATTTTATTGCAAACAATATGGCATAGGGTTGCTTGCGAAAAACCTTGCATAATCCCGGTTGCCGATTTTTAAAAGTTCAAATTCTCGCGTGGCTTAATGCGAGCGACAAATATACAGTGCTTTCATTTCAAAACGATCCACCCTTAATAACTTTCTTAAAAAAAAACACGTCAAATTAGATATTAAGGGGGACGTTCAATTATGCATTTACTGAAGTTCTGTCAATCACCTCCTCACCTCCAGCTAACCTCACTTTAATATGTCAAATGGGAACCCCCATCGTGTGATACATCATAGTAAGGAGCGTAAAATTCTCTATTCAACGGTACCAAAAAAAATGAAATCGGTAAATGTGTAAGCAAATAGTTAGCGAAAATGTCTAGAAATAATGAATATTTTATTTACGCCAAACTTTGGTATGTCAAATGGCTAACCCATGGTGTGATACATTATTTTAAAGGGCATTCATTATGCTATCAATATTTGTAAAAAAAAATAAAATTGATTGACCAAGAAGCAATTAAAGTGTAAATCGGTAGGGTAGAAAAACAAATTTAATTAGTTTAACAAATTTATTGTATTAAATGTTCAAAATGCGCGCCGTTATTAGCAAGACAAAAAAAAAGCCTATTTTCAAACTCCTTACGAACATTGGCAAGGGTCTGCCCGCTAATTTCTCTGCATTCTTGAAATATTCTATTTTTTAAATTCTCAATACTCTCAGGTGGGGTTTTATAAGCTTTGCTTTTTAAGAAGCCCTAAAGAAAAAAGTCTAGTGGGGTTAAGTCCAAAGACCGCGCAGGCCATTCGATTGCACCACGTCTGCCAATCCACTTTTCTCGAAAATTTTCATCAAGCCACTCTCGAACTACCAAAGTGTAGTGCGCGGGAGCTCCATCCTGCTGAAAATGTATATTATTTTCATTCAATAATATAGCACCATGTTGATCTACTTGATTTTCCATAGATTGGATGATGGAAGGGTATATTGCATTTTCTAAAAGGTTTAAATAAATTTCGCCAGTCGAATTTTCTTCCAAAAAAAATGGCCCGATTATTTCATTCCCATAAATTCCCGCCCAAACATTAATGTTTTGGAGATATTGGGTATGGCCTTCCCGAAAAACATGCGGATTTTCATTATCCCAGTATCTACAGTTATGTCTGTTCACCAGGCCATTTAAAAAAAGGTCGATTCGTCACTGAAGCAAATGTTCTTCAATAAATGGGGATCGTCGTCAATTCGCTGGCATATCACTTCACAAAATAGAATTCTCCTATCAAAATCATCTTCTCCGAGTTCATGAAGAATATGAATTTTATAAGGAAAGAACTTTTTTTTTTTTAACTTTATGTACGGAACCAGTGGAAATATTTGTTAGTTTTGCGGCCTTTGGTATAGACAAAGTTGGATCCATAGCAAATTGTCCTAGTACTTCAACTTGGCATGCTTCATCGACAACTCTATTTTCATATTTTTTCTTATTGCAAATCGATCCCGTCTCTTCAAATTTTCGTATCAATTCTAATACGTATTTATGGCTCACGTTTTTATCTTGATACCTTTCATTAAATGCTCTCGCGGTTCTGCGAGCACACCGATCTTGAGCTCCATAAAGGAAAATTATTTCTATTCTTTCGGCTAGCGTATACACCATTTTATTAACTCACTGTTTTAACTAAATTTGAAAAATTGCACGCGTCAAACTGACAGTTTTAACAATAATAAATAGCCTGCTTTTTAAATGCCTTAAAAATGTAAGCAAAAAATAATAAGTGAAATAAATACATATACAAAGTTATAAGACTGCAAAGATTTTTGCAAAAAATTTGAAGACACTCTTTTTTCTCGCAAATAACGGTACACATTCTTTACTTAAAAAAATAAATAATTTGCTTGAACTAAATGTACTGTTTGTTACCACACATTTTAACTTCTAAATTGCTTGTATTTTTTTTTGATGATCTATTATAAAAAATGTAAGAATTTTAAAATGATGTAGGTACCACACTAAAAGTATTCATTTAAAATACCAAAGTTTGGCGTAAATAAAATATTCATTATTTCTAGACATTTTCGCTAACTATTTGCTTACACATTTACCGATTTCATTTTTTTTTGGTACCGTTGAATAGAGAATTTTAAGCTGCTTACTATGATGTATCACACGATGGGGGTTCCCATTTGACATATTAAAGTGAGGTTAGCTGGAGGTGAGGAGGTGATTGACAGAACTTCAGTAAATGCATAATTAAACGTCCCCCTGTATATCTAATTTGACGTTTTTTTTTTTTTTTTTTTTTTTAAGAAAGTTATTAAGGGTGGATTGTTTTGAAATGAAAGCACTGTATATTTATATATATAATATATAATATACATATATTAAATTCATTCATAAATATATTAAAATTTACCCCTATTATCTTGCAAATTTTTATGAATATATCACGAATTTACATATTTTAGGCTAAAAGTGCTTATAGGCATGTTTGGGACCATTTTGAGGTGCGGTCCAAAGACATCATTTTATAAAGACCACTTCCAGGAAATATGATTTTTAGATTCTGTATAAAAATGTAATTTATTGAAACAACAACAATATTAGAATACAAAAATTCTGCAACTCATACACAGAGCATGCGCACTCGATAAACTAGTGGAATACAGCTGTAATGCTGTGTCTTTGTCTATCGCATTGGATATTATTCTCGGACCTCTCTATCGCTCGCATCAAGCCGCGCGAGAATTTGAACTTTTAAAAATCAGCAACCGGGATTATGCACAGGTTTTTCGCAACCAACCCTATGCCATATTGTTTGCAATAAAATTAACTTTAATTTAATGTAATGTTTTAATGCGTAACTCGATCCTCTACTATTAGGATGAATAAATTTATCCATTTGTAAAGATTTTAAAACTCTACTACTGGTCCGGGTAAATAAATAGATCGCTGGCCATGAAAATATACTGCGTTCTCGATATATTGGGTTGCTAGAGTATATCGACTTTTGAATATTAATTTAGGTAATGTTAAAAAAAGTGAGTTAAAATTATAAGCCTATATAATAATTTAAAAGTTTGGTAGTCCATGCGTGTCAAATTTGTCTATATTCAACCTAGTTTCTAAAATATTTTTCAGAATTTTCTTTCGCTTAGCCAAATTTTTCAGCACTACATTGGCGGCTTTAGTTTGTAAATATTAAAGAAATTGTAGGATCATATGTATTTCTATTTTTCCTCCAAATTAAAAGACATAGCACGAAAGGTTATAAAACGACATTTTATTTTTGACCCAAATAAGATAAAAAAATAATAAAAATAAGTAAAACTTATTGAGCGGCCTTGAAATCTGACAAGTAAATTTAAGAGCAGGGTTATTTGAATTATATTATCGCTATTCCTCATTTATCAAGCAAAATATATAAGCACAATTTAATGATATTTTTGATGCCGCGTTATCTAATTTTTTTGTCCTAATATTATAATTAATTTTGATAAATCATATAATAAATGTTAAATTTACTTTTTAAGCTCTTTTTCGTAAATACTTAAAGTTAAATACCCTAAAGACGGTATAAAATATGAATTTTAAGCACAGAACAAGCAAGGAATATTCTTAATATAATATCCATATAATGAAATAGTCTTACCTGATTTTTTAAATAACATTAGTCCGTCTTGTAAATTCAATACAAATGTGTTATAGTAATATTGTTACCCTAATATGTTATTATATAATACGAATATAAATACTTAACACCAATAAGTGTGATGCCATATTTGTCATATTGTTAAAGTTTTAGAAAGAATATTTTAACAACAAAGGATTAAGCATATTGAAAACAATACAATACTGCCAGACATGTAATCAGGAGTTCAAAAAGGTCCCAATTACTCTAGTTTTAAAGCACATTGCCGATGATATCTTAAAGTCGACTGATTTGGGGCAAGTTACTGTTTTAACCTTCCTGGATAACACTGAAGCTTTCAATACCATAAACTACGATCTTATTATATGTAGATTTTGAAACATATGCAGTCAAGTTTTTAAAAAAACCATCTATTGGGAAGAAATTAATGTATGAAAATTAAAACACTATCTAGTTCATTGCAAGTTGTTTCTGGCATATACCAAAGATCTGTTATCAGCCCCTTACTATATGCTAATTATTCTTCAAATCCTAATAAAGCACTAAGAAATAAATGTAGAATTGAAAGTATATAAACGATGATTTATAAAGTTTAAATTCTTTCATGTATTCCCGTTATTTAAATCCAAGTGAATCAAAGGTCTTTGGTTCCAAAAACGAACTACGTAGTATTAGAAATAAAATAAATAGATAATAAATTAAAAAAAAAATAATAGAAATATTAGATTGGGAATATTGGTTTGAAGGTAAGACGAAATAAAAAAAATCTTGGCCTTTTTTTTAATAATAATTTGAGTGCATTTAAAAAGCTTAAATGAAGCTGAAATTATTGTGTAGTAGAGACTTTATGTGATAGTCTTATGTTTAAGTATGGAGATGTCATATATGAAAATTATATGATTTGCATTTTTTTTTTAATTGTACATTATATACTTTGCATATATTTTAGTGGAGGTGTGCTGCTACAAAGTCGTGTCGCTCTAGGTAAATCTTTTTTGCATGGTGTGTTAATGCATTGTATGTCCGGGAAAGTCTACTTTTAAAGTTATTGCGGATTTTCTTTATTTTGACTCAAAAGTAGTTTATGACGAGTGTTTGTTCTTGACAAGCAGTGATGAGCGTCTCTGTAAGGCTTTTTACTTTTGCGGTCGTCAACCACTTCCAATATAGCGGTCTATATCCTGTCTCCTTTTTAGCTTCTACTTCTATTTGACCATGCTATTTTTCTCTTTCCATGTTGTTAGCTGCTCTTGTTTCATTCGTACTTTTATTCTATTTTGCATTATCATACTCTTCTTGTTGCAGGCTCTACGAAGTTAATATCTTCTATTTGTTTCATGTACCTGTATTTGCCCATTTAGCCCTGTTTTCCAGATTTTTTTGTTGTACCTGTGTACCATTCCTAAACTGTATTTTTCTTGTTTTAGTTGATTGTAATTGTTGAGGTCTTTTTTTGTGGTGTTGTGGCTTGCTTGAATGCCTATCATTCTCGGTCCACCGTCTTTCTGCGAGGTGACTATAAATCTCTGGTCGAAAGAATAAGGGCGCTATGCAAATTTATTTATTTTCAAGTTTTCATGTCCAATTTTTGTATTCTGCTTTTGTCCATATAATTTTGGATGACAGGTACAGCTATGGTGTTTATGGCTATAATCTTGTTTTGAGGGCTCTTCTGGTGTATTCCCTACTTAGTTTCTTTTTCATTGTGTTATGCTGTACTTCATCGCGTTCTTCTACTCCTAAGTATTGGTAAACTGCGTGTTGATCTAGTGGCTTTTATTGTTGTTTCAAGGTCAACTTCTACGTGTTCTGACTGATTTTATATCGATATCATTGCTAAACCGTTTCAAATTTCGGATTTATCATTCTTGTAGGCGTATCCTGCTGTGTATTCAGAAGAGTCATACCAGATCCCCTTGATAGATTCCACATCGTATTTTTATAGCTCAATAATCACGTTATCGTCTTTGGTCTTCACGTTCACATCGGTTTTTTTAGTTTTCTTTAATTTTGTTATGTATGACAGGAGTGTGGCATTGGCTCTGTGTATTTTTAACGTTCCTATTAGCATGCTGCAAATACCTATATCTATATCTAGATATCTATTTAGGGTAAGGATAGGCTTTTACCATTTTCTCAACTGTCTTTGTGTATCATCATGTTGGTAAACAGGCCATCCTTACATCTATAGGTTTTCTTCACGCAGTCTTTTTGTTAAATCGATTAGATTATTTTGTGATAATTGGTGTTATATTCTTACAGCTATATTCTTCACAAGCAACTTGTAGGTATTATTCAAATATTTAATAGGTCTTGTATCGTTACGCTAACTGGATCTTTTGGTCTTATTATCAGAAAAGTTTTTCTATTGGTTAGGCACTCTGGTTAAAATTTGCTTGTCGGTAACTAGTTCGTTGTATGCTTTCGTTAATAACATAATAAATTATTTAAATTTGATAGCTCTTTAGGTGTTTGCTAGTTACTTAACATATTACCGGGAATATACCATATTCCTGAGGTGATATGTTATCCTAAGACTTTTATAATTATGTGACCTGTATCGTATATTACCACTGGCTGAAGTTGTTTAGTTATATAAGACCCACTTTAGTAAGATTCATTAAATGCTTTTGAGACTCTACCTGTTACCCCTATCAATATTAGAATTATTAAGTTTTGATTTTCACATACGATTTATTTCAATAGGTAGGACCCAGTATTTAAAATATTTTAATTTTTTCGGCCTCTTTATCTATTAAATTGTCGTTCAGTATTGCAACATCGATAAGAAGGTAGGTTTTGTTAAAAAAGTCTTTAAAAATTATATTGGACTTATTTGCATCTATTTGGCAGTCTCTTCTAATTTGTTGATTCGATATAATTATTATATTTTTTTTTGTTGATTACTTCATGTTTATACTAATTATAGGATATTACGTTAATACAGTAATTATGGAATATTACGGTTAACGTTTATTTGATAATTTTATAATGGAGTAGATTAGCAACTTTGTCATGTCTGTTGATATATTCTCGTTTTGCCAGAAAAGAGCAAGCGAATATAATGTGAGAGACTGTTTTTTCCTATTCCCTTCATGTTCTACATTTAGGGTTGATATAATGGCAAAATATTTTTGGAGAAGTATTTCGTATTTATAGTTTGGTCTTGGGTCGCTACGATTAGGCTTTCTATTTCTCCCTTAACTAACGTTAATCGGGTGAACTACTTAAGAGTGTTTTCTTTATGAATCAGGGAGTTATTCGAGCTACTTGCAAGGAGCATAGGTTTACATTTCCAGTTGCCTTTTATTTGCTCCAATATCTTCTTTTTATATATCCATTTACGCGTTGGATTCGTGGCTGCTGTTATATGTATGACTAGCTCTTCTTGCGTATGTACCGCAATTTTACCAAACGACTTATTTTTAAGCAGCATATCCTCGTTTGTTTTTAAAAGATTTACGAATTTATTAGGTGCTCTCTATAGGTAACCAGCTGTGTTAAGAATAGAACCTTTGACGGTAGCTTCGATTTATTGTACTTCTTTTCGAGACATATAGACATAACGCTCGGTATCGACTCTTGGATGGTGCATACTATGGAGTGATAGAAATTTTCTCGTTTTCTGTCTATTGAATTTATTCCATCTATTCTCCAGTTGATCACTCCAAAACTATAGAGCAGGAAAGGAAATGCAAACATCTCTATGGCTCTATGCTTATTTCTGCGATTAAGGTGTGTGTTTTGCATAAGCCTTACCTCTTTATCAGCTATATCATCTCCTTCTTCTACTATAAAGAAAATTTCATATTATTATTACTATTACAGATTTCATGCCAAACGACAATCGCACTATCGCACTTCCCCCTGGGAAAATGGGGATCGTTAGTTATGCCAGATATCTCAGATATCAGAAGGATGAAGCTCTGAGGTAGACCTTTCCATGTTATCGGACTCTGTTTTTTGCCTTTATTAACAAATAACTATTATTTTTAACAAAAAACTTTTAAACTAGTTGATGTTATCTGCGTTTCCAATTAACTTTCTGACGATTCGAGATGTGGTTAATAGCGTCTACTTCTTTATGAGCTTATAGATGCTTTCTTTAAGGTTGAGCAGTTTCATGTTTTCGATCAGGCTCTTTAGTATTACTCCTGTTGTTGACAGAATAATTAGCACTGTCCGCACTTCTCTCATTTCCCATTTTCTTCGTTTCTGGTGGTCTAGTCACTTAACAATCTTTTCATTATGTTTCTCTCTTAGGTTGTTATTATTAGGAATAGCTACATGAATAAGGCTTGTCTTTATAGAAATGTTATCGATTAGTATAAGGTCAGGCCTATTGTTACTTACTCGTTGGGCTGTAAGTACAGTGCGATCCCAATACAATTTGTGTTGCTCATTTTCTGATTTGAACTAATTCCGGTTTATAGTTATAATATGGTATCTTGGCTGCTGATAAGAGGTTAGTTTTTCTGAGAGCTCTTGATGCAGTATTTTTGCAACTAAATCATGCGGTTCTTTATACTCTGTTGGTGCAAAAGTTTGACATCTACCGGTGACATGCTGAATAGACTCACATTCATACCTACATCTGTCACTTTGTACCGTCGAGTCACCTACGACAAACTTTAAACAATTTCTTGTTGGTATTACTTGATCTTGGATAACCACAAGTCAACCAGTGTCAACCAGTAGTTTGACGCCGCTATGTCGACATACCCTTGTTGATCCCGGTAAACATGCCTTCCATTTTGTAGTTTTCCCATTCAAGCTTGCATTTTTTCTTGTTCAGCGCTATGGTGTATGGGTATCTCAAGCTGCTGAAGTTTAAGTGGTGTTGAGTCATCTGATTCAAATAAGGCACGATGAATGTCTGATGTTTCAGCCTTTCTTAAAAAAGAGGATCGCAAGTTACTAATTTGCTAAGTCAGCTGCTTCCCTATGTCGGCCATTCCTCGTCCTCACCTATGTCTAGTTAGCGTAGTTCGTGCTCCTGCACTGCGAGGATGATGCTTATTGGCTTTCGTTAGAAATGTTCTAGCCTTTCTTTGCAAGTTCTTGATATCCCTAATATTATTATTATTATTATTATTATTTTTCTGTTTTAGCTCGCTGATAGCGGTGTTGTCAATTTCATCGGCCTGAAGGCAAGATGAATTTTGCTATGGCATGTATTCAGTATAACAGATTTCTGTATAGTGACAATCGTCCAGGAGGAAAGACCCAATGCGTTAAGGTTTTTGGACAGTGTTAAAGGGTCAATTCCAGTGGATGAAATAACTAGAGGGAGTATATATACATGAGTGATTGTTTTATCTCGTGAGCTAGATCTGCGTATTTAGCAAGTTTAGTGTGTGTCGTTTCTAGGACATTATTGGTATTTGGCACTACTATGTCATTTAGGAAGGTTTTCTTTTGGGCTTTGTTTATTAAGATTATATCTGGTCTGTTTGAAGTCAGCGTCCTATCGGTCAAAACAGTTCTATCCCAGTAGAGGCGAAAGTCATCATTTTCAAGTACAGTTTCTGGTTTGTACTGGTAATAGTGGCAAGTTTCGCCAATTAGATGATAAAATTTTGCCAGTTATTGATGAATAATTTTTGCCACACAATTATGTCGGTGCAGATATTCGGCAGCTGATAGAGATGTGCATCTTGATGTTATATGTTGAATTGTCTCCGGTATGCGCAGGCATTTTCTACATCGATCTTCGATTACTTTCTCATCTTTAGTAATGTACTTAAGGTAATTTCTTGTAGCAATCACTTGGGCTTGTATAGCCATCATAAAGCCTTTAGTTTCAGGATATAGATCTCCACGAGTCAACCAGTAGTTCGACGTTTCATAATCTTTTTTTTTGTTATGCTTTCCGTGTTTTGCCTTCTGCTTCCATGTATTAACTTTAATGGCTGTGTGCTCTGATCTTGTTACAGTAATGTGTTCTGCTATATCTGCACGGAGATTCAAGGGTGTGTATCCGTTATCCGCTAGCACCACTGCTCTATGAAGAGAAGAGGTTTCCCTCATAGTGAGGAAGTATCTCTGAAGATCTGCTACTTGTTTTTTGAAGAGAAAAGAAATATCAGCTAGTCCTCTGAGGTTTAGTTATTCTGCGAGCTCTTGATGCAGTATCTTTGCATCTAGATCATGTCGTTATTTATATTCCGTTGGTGCAAAAGTTTGACATCCACCAGTGACATGCTGAATAGACTCCGTTGTCACTTTGTACCGTCGGGTCACTTATGACAAACTTTAAATAATTTCTCATTGGTATTACTTGATCTTGGATAGCCACAAGAAACCTTCAGTTTCAGGGAAAAGCTGACCCGAAGTCAACCAGTGGTTCGACGCCGCTATGTCGACATACTCTTGTTGAACCTCGTGAACATGCCTTCCATGTAGTGGTTTTCCCATCCAAGTTTGCATTTTTTTCTTGCTCGGTGCGATGGTGTATAGGCAGATCAAGCTTATGTAGTTTAAGTGGTGTTGAGTCGTCTGCTTCACATACGGCACGATAATTGTGTAATGTTTCAGCCTTTCTTAAGAAAAAGGAATGCAAGTTACTCATTTGCTGAGTTAGCTGCTTCTCTATGTCGGTCATTCCTCTTCTTCCCATATGTCGAGGTAGCGTAGTTTGTTCTACGGCACTCCGCGGATGATGCTGATTGGCTTTCGTTAGCAGTGTTCTAGCTTTTCTTAGCACATTTTCGTCCATTTTACTCCAATCTATAATATCAAAAGTTAAAGTTTCTGCTGTTAAGACTTGTTTTAAGAAGTGGTCGCATTCTTGTAGTGAGCTCATTCTTTATAGTTCACTGGTCCTGCTTTATTCCTAGATATTTGTAGGATTCTTCTTCGTCCATAGCATTAATTATCTGACCGTTTTCTGTTTGAAAGTCACCTGGTTGTAGTTTACTTTTAATAATGTTTACAGTTCGGCACTTATCCAGTCCAAAGGTCATTCCTATAACGTCAGAGAGTTTTTCCACTATTTTAAGCATCTGATCTAGTTGATTTCATGTTGCTGCAAGAATTTTTAAGTCATTCATATAAAATAGATGGTTTACTCTTGTTAGTTCTCTATTATCCTTTTTTAGACCAAATCCGTACCTAGTTGAATTGAGTTGGCTGGATAGTGGGTTCATGGCAAGGCAGAATCAAAGCGGACTTATGGAATCTCCCTGAACTATACCCCTACGAATAGGAATCATATTAGTTCCAATGCAGTTACCATTAGGGACCCGCAGTTTTATTAATATTCGCCAAGATGCCATAGCGAATTCTAAAAAGGAAATTATGTCGTTATCTATTTTGTGCAATTTAAGTATATTAATAAGCCATTTATATGGAACTGCGTCAAAAGCTTTTCGATAGTCAATGTATGCTGCAAAGGTTTCTCCTGTTGTTACATGACTGATTGCAAACTACGGACTCGATAACATCTGAAACATCCTGTCTGTTGAGTCGCTATGATACTATTTTGGTCACAATGTCTGTAAATACGTTCTGTAATGCAAGATGTATTAGGTTTATAGAGTGTGGGTAAGCATGTTTTTGGCCAATATTTAACCGAATCTTGAGTGTTTTGGTAATCCTTAGACAAGAGATATGTAGTATCTTCTGTTAAAAAATTAGGCATATTCTGAGGATTCGGAAGTACGTCGTTTAGAAGGTCGATGAGTTGTTGATGTGTTGACCACAATTTCTTAATCCAGTAATTTTGGACGTGATCTGAGCATCACAATCCGTCACAATCCTCTGGCGTAATTTTCGTATTGTTTCGTATATTTTTTCCTACTAAAGTCGGGTTAGAAAGATTTTTTGGTATTCATTTTTGAGATACTCACCTTATTTAATTTTGAATAATCACTCATTTTAATAAAGGGTTTATGATAGGGTTAGTTATTCTAGTCTAACTTAAAGTGAATTTAATCTCATTAAAATATACCTACCCTCATCGTATTTTGCTTACAAATTTATTATTAGACTATAGTTTTATATAGTTCCCCGTATAATCATATTGTATTATTTTTATTGCTAATTTAATGAATTTTCTAACATTGCTTTCAAGAAAATTAATTCAGGAAAATTACGTTTTCATATCATAACACTCAAAATAAATCCCTAGTGTTAATGATCCTTAGAAATTCGTCAAGCCGTAAAGAAAATAGCCCTTTAAATTGAATAGCATCAGATAATACGGTGTTTGTGTTAGAATTTAAGAAAGTCCCATTTAAAGTTGCCGTTTGGGTCGGGGGGTTAAGCTCAGCTTCAGAATTTATGATAAACGGCCATAGTTAAAAGTTGAAACTGATGTTTGTTTTAGTTTAAATTGGGACGAAAGTTTGCTCGCCGGATTTAGGTTTATACCCCGTTCTAGTTTGTAAATAAACTTTCTTCTTTTAAACGATATTTTATTTTTAGACTAAACGGATATAAGCAAAATAAAATTCATATATGTACAGTTACTTAATTGGGTTTATGTAGTAGAGAAAGCTTATGCGAACTCGAAATAGGAAATTTAATAGACCTGTCTTGAACAACGTTATGCTGAATTTTAAAAGTAACTTTTTGCTATAAACATGAGACTGTTTACTGTGCTGGGGAATATATGTGTATGCCTACGGCAAGGAAATTATTCTTGCAATTTTTAATACGCAAAACAGTATTTCAATTAACTTGAAAAAAAAAACGTCAAAATCATCTTAAGACATATTTATTAATAATATCATCCTAGATATTTAAAGTACAGAGATTTCCTGATTAAAACAGAAGTGGGCTGAGACAATTTTCATAAAAATGCCAGACCACCACATTATTCTCTGCCATTGAGGAAAAGAAATACATTGAGGAACTAGCGGGAAATTAGTTTTTCATAAAACAATTATTAAACACAAACGTCTATATACTCTAGACTCGCTAAAATGGGAGCAGCTCATAGCAAGAACTAACGAACAGTAGGATATACAACCATAGTTTTTTATAAATATTAACGTACTTAACTTAAAAAAGACTATTGAAAGAAAAACACGAGATAAAAAAATAGCAAGAAGATTGTAAATAAATACAGTGAATAGCAAGCGATTTTAAAAAATAAGGAAGGAGACAAACGCAAATGTACATAATGAAAATTATGCCCAAAAAGGTAATAAGAAAGAGGCAGTACATTTAAAATTAAAAAAAAAAGACAAACAGATCAGGACGTAGATCTTTGAAATTACAAAAGAAAATGAGAAAAAGAGGAATATACATTATAATAACAATATACAAACTGCGAAACTGTGTCGGCAAAGTGACGTCAAGCCACCTTCAAAATATAATCTCTAACATTTCTCTAATGACACCTAAATATCTTCCAGGATCCACACCAAGGAGACGAAATATGGCGTATTTTACCTTCACTTGAACTCTATAATACTTCAACCGTCTTTGAATGGCTTACAGAAATTGTGTGATTTAACTAAGCCCTGAGAGTTTAAATTCAGTGTATGAAATAAAGAGTTGAAAAGTATCAATGACTGAATAGTAAGCAGCAGCCAAGAAGTTTGTAGATCTTTCAAAGAGATTTTGACTGTAATATTAAGCCATTGTTTTCTTTAACGATTGAATCATTCACCATTCTCTCACCCATTCGCTCCAATCCGTTTTAGATAATAAATTTCAATGAATAGTTTTATTCATAAAAATCTAGATGTCTTAAGAAAATTTAGTCTAACGATTAGTTAAAGTTTTTCAAGAAAAAAAAAGCGTCAGTGTTGACAAGAAAGACAGTTGTACTCCAGTTGAATCCTTTAAACTCAGTAATACTTTAATCAACTATAAAAGAGTCATAATAACTGCAAATGCCTGGTAGATAACCTGTAGAACTCGTATTTTTCATTTAAAAAACGTATTATTTGTTATTAAAATCGAACATGAATCTCTAAATTCTGCTGTTCCAGTAGTAAATACCTACAGTTTCCACAAAATTATAAAATATATTTGTAGTGAAACAACAAACAGAAATTATTAAGCGATGGAAAGCTTTGCTAGTATAAACCAGGATCAGAGTGCTGATCCAACACATTTTAGTTTAACACAAAGGCTGATGAAAATTATGTTCTTTGCAAGAATTCAGTAACTTCAAAAATCCCATTTCATACCTATGATCAAGTTCTCAAAAAGAAACTGAATTTGAAAAAGAAAATGGATAAGTTTCTCCAACTATAGCTGTGCGACTGCCCTTTGTGATGTAACCGATGACATTTTCAGATCCTTGGACGAAAGCACGTCGACAGTGTTGATTGTGTGATTACAGCAAGGCTTTCGACACGCTTAATCATGAGATCTTGTTGTTAATTCTTGGTTTTGTAGGATTTTATACTAAGGCAGTGGATGTCATAAAAAGCTTTGTCACTGATAGGAAAAAGAGGGTTTGTTTAGATGGCACATATTTTGAGGATGGTTCTATATTCTATTTAAACGTGTCAACTTGTTACGTATTTAAAATATTTAAAACATCATATTTACGCTGACGACACCCAGATAATTTTTTTCTTTGATCCTTCTAATCCTGAATATGCCAACCATTGTTTATAAGACCTAAAATTGCTGTATGACCAATCCTTATGGCATTGTTTGCAGCTAAATTCGAATAAGTCTGTCGCTATGTTATTTACTAAATACACTTTAAGACAAAACCTTCGCATTCAGTTGCATATCAATAATGAACCAATTTCATTTCAAAACATGAGTAGGAATCTTGGTGTATATATGTATATTGACTTGAAATTTTCTCACCATGTAACAAAAAAGTTACAAAAAGGTTTCAAAACAAGAAAAATGCTCTGCGATTCCCTGATTCTTTCACATCTGACTTTCTGTGATAGGTAATATTTATGGTCCTAGTCTTGATCATAGGGACAAAAAGCGTGTGCAAAAACTTCAAAATGCTTGTGTGATATACATATTTGGAATACGAAGACCACATGGGATATCACAAAAATTGAAGGACTTGCTGAATATGTCTCAAAGAAGAGAATTAAATTACACTGCGGTTTGCTATCGAAGCTTAAAAAATAAATGTTCTCCCTACCTAATAAATAGAGTTAAGTGCAGGGCTGTTACTAGCCGAGTCAATATAAGACATCGAAATTCTCTGGAGATCTCACGGCATCGCAAAGAAATTTTTAAACGCACAAGAATTTTTTTTCCTATAATATCGCAACTTGTGTGAATAAACATATACCGGACCTCTCGCCATTCATAAATGCTTTTCAAAATAATACAAGGAAAAGGCTTATAACTGCTTTATTCTAATATTGTGTTAAGGCCATACAACTTTATATTTTTGTATACCTATTGCTTATAGTCAACTAAATATTAAGTAGCAAGAGTTAGGTTTAGGTTTTACTATTATACAAATTTTATTATCTAGGTCTGAACTTGTATTACTTCTTAGATTTAGAAATTTGTATTACACCTATAACTTAAGGTTGTGACTTGTGTTTGTTGTGGGTTAGATTTTAGTTACCAGGCTGCAACAGCTCTTAACTTTCTATTTAGAAGCTGAAATTTGACTTTTAATTCATGTCCCTATTTTCGCTGACAGATGTACCGATATTTCCTTGAGGATTTATATACGTTTTTATTATTATTATTATTATTATTATTATTATTATTATTATTATTATTATTATTATTATTATTATTATTATTATTATTATTAGTATTATTATACAATCATAATACCGATCCAGATAAAGAAGGAGTAATTGAAAGAAAAACTTGGCTCAGTAATAAGCTCCCATCAACAAGTTTTCATGATATTACAGAGTATTGGTGAGAAGCTTTACCTAAAAAGATAATATGGTGTTTGCCTAATCAGCAGACTGTTTCAACATCTGCATCTCGTTAGAGGGAAAAACACTATGTACATCTTTCCAATGTTAAGTATGCATTTCCATGGATACCAATATATTTGTCAAAGTAGACAAATATACAGCACCTCTGTTATGTGATCTTAGTAAGGCTTTCCATTGCGTCAGCCAAAACCCAGCTCTTAACTTATAATTTTGCTGTCTACCTAGTAATGTCGATTTTAAAAAAATCGTGTATTTTAATTGGTTTGTTAAAAGTGAAAAGAGTGGGGGAAGGGGGTATGTCATCGGAAAAAGTAGTATACACCACAAAGTTTAATACGAGAAATAATACTGGTCTTAATTTGTGTTAAAGATTTACTAATTAGTAGATAGAATATATAACTGATAATAGTACTTCTCGCTCTTTAGATATAATAATAATAATAAAAATAATAATAATAATAATAATAATAATAATAATAATAATAATAATAATAATAATAATAATAATAATAATAATAATAATAATAATAATAATAAACTTATACACCGCTTTTATAGATTACCGTAAGGCTTTCGATACCGTTCCACACACTTGGCTGCTTAAGGTCCTTGAGATTTATAAAGTCGCTCCACCGCTTATCAATTTATTAAAACATATGATGGGTTTCTGGACCACACAGTTGAATCTTAACTACAAAAATGAAACTTTAGCGATTGAGCCTATTAAAATACAACAAGGCCTTTTCCAGGGAGATTCCCTCCCCTCTGGTTTTGTCTGGCTTTGAATCCCCTCTCCCATATGCTTAATCTAAGTCAACATTTACCGTTAAAAATAAAAGGGAAAACCTATATAATATTACACATCTAATATACATGGATGATATTAAAGTATATGCTGCGACATCAACGCATGTCAACTCTTTGCTGCGAACAATTGAAATATTTACCCACGACATTAAAATGAGTTTTGGTATCGAAAAATGCAAAACTCAAACAATTATCAAAGGTAAACACAACACCAACAACTTTGAATTACAAGATGGTAGTCTCATTCGGGCTATGGAGGAAAAGGAAACTTATAAGTACTTGAGCATACATCAATCAGCCCATATAGAGCACAAGAAAATGAAGCAGAACCTACAAAAGGAATATATCAATCGTCTTAAGTAAATTTTAAAAGGTAAACTGAATGGTAAGAACATGATTAAAGCGGTTAATACCTACGCTATCCCTGTCTTAACGTATTCTTTTGGAGTCATTAGGTGGACAAAGACTGGTATAGAGGAGATTGAGAGGAAAACCAGAACAACCCTTACGACGTTTCGAGCAAACCACCCTCAGTCAGCCATCGAAAGACTTACTCTTCCCAGATCCAAGGGTGGCAGAGGACTAACTGATATTTCTTTTCTCTTCAAAAAACAAGTAGCAGATCTTCAGAAATACTTCCTCACTATTAGGGATATCTCTTCTCTTCATAGAGCAGTGGTGCTAGCGAATAACGGATACACACCCTTGAATCTCCGTGTAGGTAAGCACAACACATTACTGTAACAAGATCAGAGCACACAGCCATAAAAGTTAACACATGGAAGCAGAAGGCAATACACGGAAAGCATCCCCACGAACTTAATGCCGAACATGTCGATTATGAAACGTCGAACTACTGGTTGACTCGTGGAGATCTATTTTCTCAAACTGAAGGCTTTATGATGGCTATACAAGACCAAGTGATTGCTACAAGAAATTACATTACTAAAAATGAGAAAGTAATCGACGATCGATGTAGAAAATGCCTGCGCGTACCGGAGACAATTCAACATAATTATAACATCAGGATGCACATCTCTATCAGCTGCCGAATATCTGCACTGACATAACTGTGTGGCTAAAATTATTCATCAAGAACTGGCAAAACTTCATCTAATTGGTGAAACTTGCCCCTATTACCAGTACAAACCAGAAACTGTACTTGAAAATGACGAATTTCGCCTCTACTGGGACAGAACTGTTTTGACCGATAGGACGCTGACTTCAAACAGACCAGATATAATCTTAATAAACAAATCCCAAAAGAAAACCTTTCTTATTGACATAGCAGTGCCAAATACGAATAATGTCCTAGAAACGACACGCACTAAACTTGCTAAATACGCAGATCTGGCTCACGAGATAAAACAATGGAGGCAAGATAATGTATATACACTCCCTCTAGTTATTTTATCCACTGGAATTGTCCCTTTAACACTATCCAAAAACCTTAACGCATTGGGTCTTTCCTCCTGGACGATTGTCACTATACAGAAATGTGTTATACTGAATACATGCAACATTATTCGAAAGTTCCTAAATCTGCCATAGCAAAATTCATCTTGCCTTCAGGCCGATGAAATTGACAACACCGCTAAAACAGAATAATATGGAAACTAAGTATGAAACTAATATTTAGCTTGTAAGCTCTTACTTTCTAACCTAACTTAACTTAAATTTTATAATACTCTAAATTTTAATTGCCTAAAATTCCAGAATACAACAATCATTCCAATAGGAAACTATATAAGTATACTGATTGTTATTACAATTTATAATCAATTACAAACCCTCAAAATTGAGCAACATATGACATTCTACATTTTTTGCGGTCATAAATTAATAAGAGAAACTCTATGATTATAACGCAGAGGACGACCGCGCACATCTACCCTAAATTCAAGCTTCTTAAATAAATAATCAGGTGTTTTAGATACGATTGTACATATCTAACCACTTTGCTCTGCGTAAAAAAGGTGTAATATATTCATGCCTACGGATTCCATAAATTAGACGTAAACATGAATTTTGAACTTTTTGAATACGTCTTGCTTCAAAATTATTAAGACATGGCCCATAAGCAACGTCACAATGGTTTAAGTGGCTTAGCACGAGAGAATCGCATAACAAAATGTTTATGTTCTTTTGCAGAAGATGACGACTAGAGTAAAGTAAGTTAAAATTTATGCGCTGATTAGCAACATCTAGTTCATTTGGAAAAAATGAATAATATGATCGAGTGTCATCCGCATAAAGGTGGTGGTTACAAAATTTAAGGTCATTAATAAAGTTGGATGTATAGATGGTATAGAGGTCCCAATATAGTTCCCTGAGGCACTTCAGTACTGACATGGAGATGGTCCGAAGACCTGTTAGTTAGATTATGATTTTATTAGCTCAATAGCTGACATACTAAATCCAATAAAATGAAGAATTGCTATAAGAACATGGTGATTTAACGTATGAAAAGCCTTACTATAGTCTAGCAAGACAAGAGCACTAATCTTTCCATCATCAATTGATTTGATAATATCATTCGTGACATCTGCTATAGCGGAGGAACACCCAAAACCCGGACGAAAACCAGATTGCTTGGGAGGAATAACATTAAATTTACAAGTAAATGACCTAATTTGTTTCTCAATTATTTTCTCGAAAATCTTTGATAGCGCAGGAAGAATGCTTATAGAATGAAGGTGAATCAGATCGGTAGGCTTAGGGACATTGGGCAAAGGAATTACGTAAACATGTTTCCAGCAATGTGGAAGCAGTTTCAATGCATACATTAATAATATGAGTAATGTAAGGAATGATATGAGTACAACATAGTTGAATCAAAACAGAGTTATTTAAATCACTCCCAACTGCCTTACTTTTAATATCAAACACTATTTTAGTTACGTCAGCCTCGGTCACCGGTTCAAAGGTAAGATTACTCGTAATACCTTCCTTAACATGGGTATTGTAGAACTGAATCAAGGTATTGTCTAAAGAGCATGTAGAGTTTGATTGATTAATAAAAAATAAATTTATTTGATTGAAATCTTTAGATAAAGCCGATGAAATGTTAATATTATTATTAGACTAAAGATTAGGTTTTTGCAGTTCAGCCCATTTTTTTTTAAGTGTTGAGCTGGAAAACTTATTTTTACGGTAAGATTTTTTTTCAGCTCTCATAGCACAAGTTGGGTAATTTCTTAATTCTTTATATTATGAATAATGCGCGGGCTGTTTAGATTTTCTGTACCGTCTCAGGGCATTATTGCGCAAAAACTTGATATTATCTGTTATCCTTGGCGAATTTTTGTATTATTTGTACGAAACGGTCTTATTGAAGCATGAATATCAAATAAGTTTAGGATAAGAGAATTAAAATACTTTAGCTTATCGTCGATGTTCGGAATGTAAGAAATTTCATCCCAAAGCCATATTAAAAGATCATGATTAAAAGCATTAAAATTTGTATTTTTTGGTGGTCTATATTTAAGGTTCAGATAGCGCATTTGGACTGGTTAACTGTAGATAAATAGAAAAAATTAAATCAATAAGAGATGCAGAGTAGTTAGTTATTCTGGTGGGTTCGTTGATCAACTGTTTTAATTCAAAAACTTCAGCAATATTTTCCGTTTTTTTTTGCACTATTGCTATCCTGCAACAAGTTTATATTAAAATATCTCAGGCAGATAATATTTTGATACTGCGAGAAATACTATTTTCAGAAAATTCCAAAAAGTCATCTACATTTCCATTTGGGGGCCTGTACATTACTCCTACTACATATAATACACCACAATAATTCAATTCCACCCACATAAATTCAACAAATGAATGAATTTTAAATTTTATGCCATCTCTAATTTACACCTCCGCCCCGGCGATAAGGTCGATCTTAAGAGATAAAAGTAAACTTATTGATAATAATGACACTTGCATTAAAATCTTCCGTAAGCCAGGTTTCTGATAATCCTACAATGTGAAAATCAGTGCTTAAAATGTAATCTTTCAAGTCAACAAAATTAGCCACAAGCGATCGAATATTAAGATGCGATATATTGAAAGACATTCTTAGAATTTTAAGAAATGTAACAGGGCCAAAAATTATACGCTAAGAAAAAATAATATACCCACTGCAAAAATAAAAGAATAGGAGGCAGGGGTCTGACACCAATGTTTAAAATATACCTATATCTGTGTATAAATAAGATAAATTTAACACAACACAAATTAAAAGCATTAACCTAATAGTGTAAAAAAAAATAAATATTTACAATATCGACGCGACAAAGATATACATAAGACTTACACACTATTTTTTTCGACTACTTTTTTCCGCCCTTCCTCCACTGGAGGTCGAGTTAGTTCTTCCAGTGTGTCTGGTAGTTCGCTGAATAATTGAAGTAGTTGACCCTGATTTTTATGTTCTATTCTTTTCCCTTTTTCTTTTGGCTTCCCGGTAACTTCTTTGGTAGACTCTTCTTCGCTTCTTGAATCGGACCTCGATGGAATCTCTTGAAGCAGTGCCTGGTGACTTGTAGATGTAGTTTTGCTCTGTCTATCTGGTGTAGCTGGAGCGCTATTACTAGGAAACAGTTGTTTTTTGTTTATCAAAAAATCTGTAGGTTTCCGCTGAAGCTTGTTTTAAATCAGTAACACTGAGCGTACAGCGTCAGTACATTGGCGTAAAAGTTTTTGCTTATTGCTATTTTAAAGTATTTAAAATAGCAATAAGCAAGAACAAGATTAAACAATTGGTACATATAAGCTGTAAAACTGCAGACCTTACTAAGCTCTAGTTTTCTTCGAAAAGATTTAGAACATAGACAGCAAGGACTTCAATTTGAAAACGTTCTATAAAATACTGGAATAGCATATTTCAGTCTTTTAATACTGCCATTTTTCTACGTGCTGGAGAATCTGCGATATAAAAAAATAAAGAACTTACGAGGAAGATGATTCTTGTAATTCTAAGGTTGAAATTAATCTGGTACTATGCTGCTGAGATCTTAAAAGGTCCCAAAATAATCCTAGATATGAATCCACCTTAATGATCATGAGGTTTATTTTAATAAATATTTTGTATAGTGATCAAGCCGAACTCCCCAAAAAAAGAGTTTTATTAAAAGTTTGTATACAACATTTTAAAAAATCATGTTGACTGCATGGGCATTCTTGGAAAAATTAAGTTTTGAACTTCAAGATCAAATGCAACCCTTGCTTTTACCTTTTTCCTCACAATAGCTCCCATCATCTAATTTTCATCGATCTATCTTTTATACCGCATATAATATAATAAATATTTCTCTAGTTTATAAAATATATTTCATTACAGGCAATAAATATTTTTTATTCATATTAATAAATTGTATGAGTATTTCATTGTTGGTCCGCTTATTTCCTATTTATTTTTGCCTTAATTAATATTTTAATAAACTTCTTTAAAAATAAATTTATTATTACATATAGTGTTACATTTATAAATTATTATTACATTTAATATTAAGTATTTTATCTTAGTTTAGTCTTTTAATTAAGTCCCACTAAACTTGTTGTATTATTGGATTAAATAAATAAATAAGTCACATATAATTCTAAAATAATTTTCTTCAAGCATAATCAAGCAATAAGAAATTTAAATTTAAAAATTTTGCCAATTATATTTTGTCCTTTTTCATAAAAAGTATACAGTATTAAAATCGCAAATCACGAATGTGTATTTTAAAGCTTAAAGTTCACATTGGGAATTGCTTCCTTCCTCTCGGAGATCCGGTTATTCCTATTTTTCGCTCCTAGGCGTTTTATAATGGCATTTTGATATTCGATTTTAAACCTGGCAGCAGTAAAGAATTTATGTATTCTGTCGGGTATTCTTTTTATTTATCTGCATTATTTTTAACTTTGGACGAAATAAATTCTGTAGACTTCCCAATTGCTTTTTTATTTCAGGATATAAACAGAGTTTGTCTCGAGTAGTAACTGAAAGTATAACATTCTATATATAAGGGTATAAAAGAAAATTAATATAAAGTTATAAATTAGAAAAAACTTATAAAATAACAATATCGAAATACGATTAGTACAACAGAAACTCCTTTAATATATGTTTTAGAATAATTTGTAAATGAAAAAAAATCAATGTCATAATCCAAGTTGCAATTATTGCCAATTCTTCGCATTCTCGAACATGGTGAGCTAGTAATATATCTAAAAGGTATAACATGGAATACATACAGGGTGTTTCCTAATTACGGTACGAAACTATACAGGCTGAATCGTTAGGTCGTTTTATGAAAAAAAGCTCCTATGAACGTATGTCGGGAGTTGCTTTGTTTCTGAGATACAGGGCGATGAAAGTTCAAAAAAATAACGGTATTTTAAAAATACTATAACTATCCTTAAACCGATTTGGTTGAAATTTGGTGCAGTTATTTGAAGTTATAAGACGCTTATTTAGCTGTAACCAGATTGAAATTATTAGGTCCAGTGGCGTGTCAGTGGGCACCACATGCTTATTGTTGAGAAAAAAACAAGGCCAATAATTAATTGTTTTGCAGCTTTTTATTTATTTTTGTATTTAAGCAACTAAAAATACAACTTTTTCGTATCTTATCTTATATCTTATCTTCATATCTGGCTTTGTTTTCGAGAAAAAAAATTTAAAGTGTCCTTCTCAACTCATTTGTCTTGTCTAAACTCATTCTAAAAATTATCCATGGACGACAACATGAAATAAAAAACAATTAATTCGATAAACAATTTCGACCTTAAAGTACATGAGCAAAATGTCCACCCTCCAATGCACGACTTTTTGGTCTCTTGTGTCTTGTTTACTATGATAATAAACATTCAACTTCTACGATTTTTATTATCAGATTTTTGAAATACAACAAAATAACAAATATATTGCTTCTTATGACAAATAATTGGCAAGTCCATTCAAGTACCTCCTTTGTACCTACCTGCTTTGGAGACCAGCTGACAGTGATAGAATTGCTATAAGTAAAATTCAGCTGTCAATTAGCAGTGATTCATTACTCCATCATGAATAATTTTACTAACCATGAAATGCACTTTATTTATGGATTAGCAAATGGAAATGCGGAAGAAGCACGAAGAATTTACCAGGACAGATATCCTAACAGAGTAATTCCATGTGCAAAAACATTTAGAAAACTACATGCAAGATTATGTGAAACTGGGAGTTTTATTAAAAATATGGGTGGTGGAAGACCAGAAACTATAACAACGCCTGAACTGGAAAAAGCTATACTTGATGCGATAGAAGAAGATCCTTCCAATAGTATCAGGAAGATTGCACTGCAGCTTGAAGTCAGTTCAAAAACCGTTTGGAAAGTTCTAAAAAGAAACCTCCTGCATCCATATCACATACAGCGTGTACAAGCTCTACTGCCTCGGGATTTTCATCCAAGATTAATGTTTTGCAGGTGGTTGATTCATACGACGGCACACAATAATAATTTCCTACCAAATATTTTATTTACGGACGAGGCAAATTTTTCAAGAGATGTTATTATGAACTTCCACAATGATCATTTTTGGGCCGACGAAAATCCCCACGTTATTAGAGAAACACATTTTCAGCAACAATTTTCGCTGAACGTTTGGATAGGAATTATTGGTGACTACCTAATTGGCCCATTTTTTTTACCGGTAAGATTAACAGGTGAATCCTACACGGATTTCTTGCAACACCATTTACCCACTTTATTAGAAGAAGTACCCCTACAAGTAAGAGTCAACATGTGGTTTATGCACGACGGGGCTCCAGCTCATTTTAGTGTTCTTGCTCGTCAGCATCTCGACGTCATCTACCCTAATTGCTGGATTGGACGTGCAGGACCTCAAAATTGGCCGGCTCGCAGTCCTGATATGAATCCCCTGGATTACTATTTATGGGGCCATCTGAAGGCTCTTGTTTATAAAACTCCTGTTCTAGATGTGAATGAATTGAGGAATCGGATAATTGTCAATTGCAATATCATAAGGATACTCCAGGTATTTGTGAGCGTGTCAGACACTCAATGACAAATCGTTTGCAGTCGTGTATTTTATCAGAAGGTGGGCATTTTGCTCATTTACTTTAAGGTCGAAATTGTTTATCGAATTAATTGGTTTTTATTTCATGTTGTCGTCCATGGATAATTTTTAGAATGAGTTAAAGATACTTAAAATTTTTTTTTCGAAAACAAAGCCAGATATGAAGATAATTTATGATATGAAAAAGTTGTATTTTTAGTTGCTTAAATACAAAAATAAATAAAAAGCTGCAAAACAATTATTGGCCTTGTTTTTTTCTCAACAATAAGCATGTGGTGCCCATTGACACGCCACTGGACCTAATAATTTCAATCTAGTTACAGCTAAATAAGCGTCTAATAACTTCAAATAACTGCACCAAATTTCAACCAAATCGGTTTAAGGATAGTTATAGTATTTTTAAAATACCATTATTTTTTTGAACCTTCATCGCCCTGTATCTCAGAAACAAATCAACTCCCGACATACGTTCATAGGAACTTTTTTTCATAAAACGACCTAACGATTCACCCTATATAGTTTCGTACCGTAGTTAGGAAACACCCTGTATATTAAGTCCTCTTATTTTTTTGATATTATGGTGCTGGGAAAATTATTTAGCAGCAATGGCAATGAATATCATATTGACGGATACTGAATGTTTTGTAACAATGCTAAATATAATAAAAACTATGGCGTAGTAATATTTATAAGTTTTTAACCTCATGTATAACATTAAACATTATCTACTATAAAAATCAAAAGTTATCATGACCAGTCTTATAATAAACAAAAATAATCACATTTTTTTATATTATATGCCTATATAGATTGCCTGACACACTAAGCAACTTTTTCTAGAAGATTTAGAATAATTTTTAATAAACAGCAAAATGCATGCTCAATCCGATATTTTATTAAGGTATATAAATATAAACATTCTTGAAAAAGAAATATTACCATAAACTCAGATCTTCCTTTACTCAATCATTTTGGTTTTGTATCCTCTATTAATACGCCAACTCGTAAAACTTCTGAAACAACCTCATACTCGGATCATAGTTTTATGAGAAATAAAGTAAATTAAGGAAGTCTAACAAATAATTCATACATTTCACAATTAGATTAAACTAATTTCTATTGAATTATGTTAAATTTGCACATGAAGTAAAGAGAAAATCATGGCATTATTAAAACAGGAACTGATTTTGTTAATATGCTAAGAGCACGGCTGGAATAATATATTAAAAAAAGTAACGTAATACAGGCTACTGGCGAATTCTACAAGATAGTAACTGATGTACTTCACAGAAGTGGTAATAAAACCACACTACTTAAACTTAAAAATTAAGAAAAGTCATTTATATTTAACCACACCCTGTTACATATTGTTAACTTGATTTTGAGTACTGGAAAAGCTCCGGATCAGTTCAAAATTTCCATTGTGACTCCAATTTTGAAATCTAGGGACAAGGCAGATATAAGTAACTACCACTCCATTAGTGTTTAAATAATTTGTCAAATATTTTTGAATTGTAAATATTTTAAAGAGAAACTGACACATTTTTTGACAACAAACAATATCCTCTCAAAAAAGCAATATGGATTTTTGGCGAGTTCTGAGACTGCTGTTACGCTGATTGACATTGCTAAACAAGTTACTTATAACATGAATAAAGGTAAAAAGTTTATCGCAGTATTCCTGGATTTAGCAAAGGCATTTGACACGGTACCCCATGATCAACTCTTTAATGTAGTGTTTCAGTATGCTATTAGGAGTTCTGTGTTAGATGCCTTTAAGAACTACCTAGATAAAACAAAAGAGTACACAACAGTTGGAGACGTAGTTAGTGATCCTCTAAATTTATATAGGAATAGGAAGTAGATTAGGTTCAATACTTCTTATCACCGGACAGGGTGTCCTGAAAGTAATGGGACATAGAACCAAAGTATATAGATTTTAAACTGTGATAGAACAGTCAAAGTATTATTTGATTTATCGTTTTTTTCTCATATGTCCTGAACCGAATGACATACTGACATGAAATTTAGAGCATACGAGTCTTTTAAAAAGTAAAATTAAATTTTGTATACAGTTTTCGTGTTTTCGGTAGAAGGCGCTGGTTGCGTTAGTTTTTACTTTTTTAAATCCCCTAACTTTGCAGCTCCATATTGGTTTAAAAAGTAGCAAAACAATTTCCTTTTTTAATATTACATAAAAAAATGTATTCCTCATTAAAGTCGCTAGGAGCAACCATTTTCAAAATAATCGCACTTCTAGATTTTTCTAATATGTAAATGACTTAAATTTACTAGATTTTTAGCAATCCTAATAAAATAAAATTAATATCTAAGATTATTGACATGTATATAAAATTAGAATAGTTACTAAATAAAAAAAAATATTACGACTTTTTTGTTAATTCTTATATTCAAAGTAAAAGTAATTTATTTATTTTTTTTATATTTTATTTTCAAACAAATATACCAAAAACAATAATAAATAAAGAAACATACAAATAATGCTACTATAACAACTGTTTAAAATGCCCTCCATTAACTTCAATGCATTTTGAAATACGTTTAACAAATTACTGCCGTATTTTAAAAACAAGATCCTCATTATTTTTTAACATGTTTTCAGAATTTACAATATTTACATTTAGTTCATTTAGATTATTTATAGAAGTATCATAAACAATTGATTTCAAATATATTCCCAAATACAGAAGGTTATGGTTTAAGTCTGGACTACGCGTAGGCTAAAGCAAAGGTCCTCCACGGCCAATCCAACGTTCGGGAAATTGTTGGTCAAGGTAATTGCGTACCTGTAGGGAAAAATGCGCTGGCATAAAATACATGTTCTGTCTAGCATTTAATGGTATATCTTCTAAAAGACGTCCAATTTCATTTCGTAAGAAATTTAAGTACGAGTCTCCGTTCAAATTAAGTGGTAGTTCATGGGGGCCTATTATATGGTTTCCAATAATACCACACCAAATTTTAACTTTAAATCCATGCTGGAAATGACGACTGATAACTGAATGGGGGTTTTCAGTATCCCACATATGAGCATTTCTAAATTTAAATACGCCGCGTCTAGTAAATGTAGCCTCGTGTGTGAATAACACTCTGCTAATAAGCATTGGATCTGCGTTTTGCATATTTTTACACTGACGACAAAACTGCATTCTGGCTGGCAAATCTGGTAGGATCAAACACTGAACTGGTATTAAGTGGTATGGATAGAGGCCTTCTTTCTGAAGTACTTTACCAAGACATGATTACATTCGTAGCTGCCGCAATTCGCCTAGTACTTAACCCGAGATTTTCTGCTACACGGACTAAAATTTCTTCTTCCTGGTCTTGGGAAATATTTTTTGGGCGGATCAAAACAGGCATTTTTGGCCGAAATGATCCAGTTTCTCCTAGTCGGCTATAAATTCTTTGGAACAATTTATGGTTTGCTTGTTATCTATCTGGAAATATTTCCTGATGCCTGCGTCTTGCCAATAAAATTTACTTGCGCGTAAACACAAAGCATATCACGCCAATCTCCATTTTGGTAAACAAATTATGCCTACGCATTACTTAAAATGATTAAACTTAAGAGAAATACTTTTTATTCGTTTTAAAAGTTGTATATGTTATTCAAAAAGTTTGACATAAATAATACAAACACTGTCTCCAACGCCAACTGCCAAAGATGCGATTTAAATAAAGTAGTAAATTATTATTATTTTAAACATTTTTTTAAAAAATAGTGATTATATCGAAAATAGTTGCTCCTAGCGACTTTAATAAGGTATACATTTTTTATGTAAAATTAAAAAAATAATTTATTTTGATACTTTTTAAACCGATATACGGGGCTGAAAAAAGTTAGGGGTTCTAAAAAAGTACAAACTAACACAACGAGCGCTGTCTACCGGAAATACAAAAACTTTATGCAAAATTTCATTTTTTTTTTTAAAGACTCGTATGTTTTATATTTCATTTCACTATGTCAATTGGTTCAGGACCTATGAGAAAAAAACGATAAATCAAATAATACTTTGACACCCTGTATAAAATCTTCAACAGATCTACAAACTGACAATGGTTTCTTAATATCATACGCGTACGACACAGCAGCATTTTTTCAGCTAAGACATAGGGCATTGTAAGAGAGAAAACAATAATGGGACTAATAAAGATTGCTTAGACAATTTTAAATTGACATTAACAAAAACGAATCAAATATCCGATCGCTTTCATTTTAATTACATACATATTAAAAATTTTAAATATGCAATTAAAGAGACTTAAACTTAAACTAAATATCTTGGGATTAGTGTTATATAATAAGTACTTAAATGGGAACAGCAGAGTTTGTATCTTACAAAAAATTTAAGAAAATTAATTTATTATTTTTATATATTGAGAGGCATTTGAAAGGCAACAAATTACTTATAGCATCGGTGTAGAAAGCCCTTGCCGAGTCAATAATATGGTATGATATGGTTTGGGGTGGTCTATATCAAAACTCTTTAAAATAGTTAAATATTGTTCAAAAGTATATACTTAAAGTGATAAATAACCAAGATAAACGATTTTCAACTGGACAACTGTATAATCATGAAATACTGAATTTTAGGGCACTATATATCTTAGAGGTTTGTTCTTTTAGTCATAAAAATAATATCTTGAAAAATTATGTAGATCATAGACAGAACACGCGGGATAAAATAAACAAATACAATCAAATACTACAAATTAACAAGAATGGAAGTCTTATATTTTTCAAATATTTTGCATCTAAAGCCCCGTCCAGACCGAATTTCCAACGCTAGCCAACGGCACATGTGAAGTAGCTTGGGACGCGTTTGTTTTGGTTTGTACGGTGGCGGCCAATTGAAACCAATGCTTCCCAATGGCAAAGTTGGCGTTGGCTTGCGTTCGGTAGTCGAGCGGTAACATAAAAGAGATGCCTGTTTGTGTCGAATTTGGTGTGGACGAGATTTGGATTATTTTCAAATTTCTGTCGTTCGAAAACATTTGTTCTGTGCGTGCGTATTCTGTGCATATTTTTGATATGGAGTGGACCGAACATTTGTGTTTAAAATTAATAGAAATTTATAGGGATAACCCTATTTTATGGGACCCTACAAATTTACAATTTAAATTGTCAAAAAAAAATAGACATTTGGCAAAACATAGCTAGTCAATTTAACTGCGACATCTCAGAAGTTAAGAAAAAAATTGAAAGTTTAATGACTTCTTACCGCCGAGAAGTTCGCCGTGAAAATATGACGTTTTCTGGAATGGGGACAGAAGATTTAAACCGTTCAAAATGGTTTGCATTCCAAGCTATGCAGTTTTTAAATAGCAAGTTTCGTCCAAGAAAAACTTAAAAGACTCAACTTGTAAGTATATATACCTACTTTATTATTTCTTAATTAATATAGGTACTAATTTTTAAAAATAGGCAGTTTTTCATGAATTTTGCAAAAGTTTTTGTGAATTTTGTGAATGTGAAACCTAAAATACAAAAAAACAACATATTAAAAATACATCGAAGTCACAACACAGTAGAGATATCTTTTCTATGCACAAACATTTTGCTAAGTTAAAGCACCGTTGGACGTAAAATATTCGGCAAACTCAGCTCGTATTTGTTCAGCACTTGTAGCCAATTTTCGAGCTACTTTTGGAATGGTCGTTAATCCAGTTTGACCATCGGATTGTTTTCGCCATAATCCTTCTATTATTTGTCCATTTATCTCGCTATCAAAACTTCCATTTGGACTATATACATGTTTCGAAGATTGATTTTTTCTCAAATAATTGTGCAAGTAAATGCATGGTATAACAATATTTTCTGCTTTATGTGGTTCTAACAACATTGGCTTCCTTAAAACCCGAAACACCGCAGATAATATACCGAATACGTTTTCAACAATTCTTCTCGCTCGAGAAAGTCTATAATTAAAAACTCGTTTGGAAGATCCATTTTGATGAGAGCCTGGGTATGGTTTTAAAATATTATCTTTTAAAGGGAAGGCTTCATCAGCAACGAAAACATACGGGATATGGTTGTGTCTTCCTGGTAAAACATCTGGATTTGGCAAATTAAGAGAATTTTCTTAGAGTTTTTTAAACAAAGTTGCATTTCTGAAAACACCTCCGTCGGAAATTCTTCTCTGACATCCATTATCGGCATATTGAAAGTTGTAATCACCATCGACAAGTGCAAAAAGGACAATGCTAAATGTTGATTTATAATTAAAATAATTACTTCCACTGCAAATTGGTGCTTGTATTTGTATATGCTTGCCATCCGTGGCACCAAGGCAATGGGGAAAATTCCAATTTTCTTCATATTGGCGAGCTACTTTAAGCCAATCCTCGGATGTTTCGGATAGCTGGAAAGAACGTTTTGATTTATTAAGGAAATAATAAAAGTAGCTAATAAAAAATAAAATAGAAAAAGAAAAAAGGTATAAAAATAAAAGTTTATAACTGCCGAATATTGTTATGTACGATGACAAACTATGCGGTTCCGGGTTCCGACTAACAAGCAGATCAGTTTAAAAATATGGGTTATAGCCGAGATTAATACAAACCAATTGCAATTATACAAAAAAATGTTTTGAAATCATAAACATAGGACCAATTATTAGACTACGTAATTATTTCTCAATTATTTGTTTACAGGAGACCAATTTGGCCGGAAACTTTGAATCAGAAGACACATCATCAAACATACAGCAAGAAAACAGTGAACTTGTACAGAAAGACGGAAAAAATATTGAAGAGACACAAGTTCAATCAAATAATAAAATAAGTAAATGTAAATTACTCACAAATATGAAACCAAAAAATGTGAGAAGCGAGGATCCTCGAATAGGCGAGACCTTCAACATCTTGAAAAATATTGAAGCAAAGAAAGCCAGAAGGAGAGAGAAGCTACTCGCTTACTTGCGTTGTAGGAACTTCTGTTTTTATACGGTGTTGTCATCCACCAGCGTCTGCGCCTTCGCTTCTTATTTTTTTTGTTTATTCTTTAGTAAATTATGTAAAACAAGAAATCCTGCACTTGCACACATTAAATCATCATCACTTTCGCTCGATGAAAAATTGAAAAACCACCACACAATCAAAAAAAATTTACAACCACCGAACCGCTACTAACGGTCTTCAATGCAACACTAAAAATTCGGTGTGGACGATGTTCTCAAATCCTTACCAACGCTTACCAATTTCAACGCCAATGACAGCACATGTGACGTTGGCGTTGGTTTACGTTGGAAACTCGGTCTGTACGCGGCTCAAGATCCATAATATTATTACACTAAGAATAAGAAGCATCAAAGAAAATAAATAATTTAAAATTGTTGTTGTTGTTGAAAACTTATAATTAATAAAAGTACTGTTTTAAGCAAGAACTTTTATGTGTTTCATTCTTGTTTTGGTTGATTTTCTGATTTAATTTTCTAATAAGTGTTTTTCCCTTCTCCATTGCCTTGTTGTTTTTTTTAGCATCTAAGTGCTATTTAAGTAAACTTAGCTGTAGCATTACTATAACTTTGTATTATTATTACTTTGAATCTACATTTAACAATTATAATAACATACATATTGCAATTATATTCAACACTAGCCATTCTTTGTATATTTTTTTGATATGTTTACATCAAATTTTCAGTTATTTAGATTTGAGCTTATCCAGGTGATCTACCCACTTCAACTACAAATAATTTATTTAACAAAATTGAGAAGTTAACTTTATTAAATGTTTGCTAAAATCACTAAAGACTTTGTCCATATGAATACGATTATCAAGATTTAATTTTAAGTATTCAGCATAAATTAGCAAGTTACTTTTAAAAGACCAACTGCTAAAAAAACTCGTGCTGTTCAAAAATAATATTTGTTTATCTAAATTGTAGAAATATTGTGAGTTTTGGTAAAATTGCAATGCTTATTTATAGTACCATAGTTATTTACTACATTTTTAATTTCATTCCTAAAAATATGTACAACATTTGACAGTTTTCTGGAAAAGAGCCGTTTAGAAGTTTTACAATATACACTTATAATATATATATATATACAGGGTGTCTCACGACGAATAGACGCGTTCGATATCTCGGAAACTAATTTTTCAAAAATTTTGAAAATGTGGTAACATGGCACAGTCGATGGGGGCTACACAACTAAAATATTTTGACAGTTGTGACGTTTCCGGTTATACCGGAAGTAGGTGTCAACTTCGTTATTTTAAATGGAACACCCTGTATATTTTTACATTTTTGGCTTTTACGTGAAATTCTAAGTATATTTTGTGTATAATGTTCTATACCTAAGTGTAACCGTTTTTGACATATTCTTAATTTCATGTGAAAAACTATGTTTATAAGCCCTAACATAATTACCGATTACTCCCTTTTAGTAGCCTTTATTTAATGGTTAGTCTTGGTTTTATTTTAGAGAAAGGACCACTTTAAAAGACTATTTTAATATTTAGCTAAAAAAAAGATACAGGGGGGTCAAAAACTAGCATTAAAAATTAAAATGAAAAAATCATTAAAAGTCAGTTTTTTTTAATGGAAACCCCCTATTTTTATAATTTTTTCATAAAGATAATTAAAAATAAGGTTAACTTTGTTTAAGGTTATCTAGTCCAAAAATTGATAGTTTCCGAAATATTGGCAGTTTAAATTTGGCCTAATATTAAAACCCGTATAGTAACACGGCTTAAGGATTGTTGATTAGTTGGGCATGACGGTTGTCATAGTAACCGCTAGAAGCGGCAGTAAGATAATGAATTATAACAGAAATGTACACTTTTTAATTAAATTACACTTTTACGAAGAAAACTTAAATAGCAGGTAACTTATAAATTTAATGCATATAATCCATACGGGTTTTAATATTAGGCCAAATTTAAACTGCCAATATTTCGGAAACTATCAATTTTTGGACTAGATAACCTTATACAAAGTTAACCTTATTTTTAATTATCTTTATGAAAAAATTATAAAAATAGGGGGTTTCCATTTAAAAAAATTGACTTTTAATGATTTTTTCATTTTAATTTTTAATGCTAGTTTTTGACCCCCCTGTATCTTTTTTTTAGCTAAATATTAAAATAGTCTTAAAAATAGTGTTTCACATGAAATTAAGAATATGTCAAAAACGGTTACACTTAGGTATAGAACATTATACACAAAATATACTTAGAATTTCACGTAAAAGCCAAAAATGTAAAAATATACAGGGTGTTCCGTTTAAAATAACGAAGTTGACACCTACTTCCGGTATAACCGGAAACGTCACAACTGTCAAAATATTTTAGTTGTGTAGCCCCCATCGACTGTGCCATGTTACCAAATTTTCAAAATTTTTGAAAAATTAGTTTCCGAGATATCGATCGCGTCTATTCGTCGTGAGACACCCTGTATATAATATATATGTTATATTCTTTGATACAAAATGCAGATATACCATCACGTTCAGAATCCTTTTTAGGAACTAAGTTTTACATACCCAATCGTAAAATAATTAAACTATTATTGGCAATAATATTATTTTTTTAAATTAAAATCACATCAATTACTCAAAAAATTACATATATCCAGGGAATTCAATATTATTTTATCACTAAATGTAATCATAGAGGAAATATTTAAGCTATTTTTTCATGGTAAAATAAGATTTTAACATTTGTTGGTTTGAAAAAATAAAATAAAAAAGCCGTGATAAACCTCTTTTCCAAATAACAGCACTTACAAAACCCGTATAGAAAAAGCACCCCTCTTACTCAATTTAAGAATTTCCTTTTTTTCCTCAATTTCCCCCTTTTGATGAGTTTTATTTGGAAACAGGTCCGACAAGGGTACAGTGAGGTTCGAAAATTAATTATTTTAATTTTTGTTACAGCTATGAAAGGCAGGATTATCAACTGCTCCCCGCATCAAGACATTTATTTTCTGGAAACGCACAATGCGAAAAATGAGGTAAGATTTACCATTATTTTACTAAAAGATTATTATTTTAAAATTACGAAAAAGTTATATGTTTAATAAGGTTATATTCCTTTGTTATTGAGAATTTTTTTTCTCTATTTAGCTAGATACAACTAATTTCTTCGAGATACTATAGTTAGTTATGGATTTATTTCGTAACCTGTTGTCTTTATATCATTTTGTCAAAGTAAGAATTATAAAATTTAAAAGTGGTTTATTACATTTAAGAGAAGCGAGCGTCTGTACATAGAGCGTCAAAGAGACTTCGGTACCCGATTACCAAATATTTTCTAGACGTCTTGTATAAACTGAAGCTTTGAGATTATTCATAAACTACGTCAGGCGATTTTTGTTAAAATAAACGTAGCCCCTCTCCCTTGTGATACAGTAGAACATTCGAAAACTTTCCCTCCCTCCCCACCCGTCAATGATCACCAGCTAAACGCTATTATTTTTCACAATCTACGAAAAAAAAATAAAAATTAACTACAAATAAGTTTCTGAAATTGAATAAAATGGTTAAGAAAAGAAAGTTGAAAAAGAACTACAAATAAAAGTTGAATTCTGTTTTTTAAATGAACATTTTCTATGTAATTTATTTGTTACGTGACATTTTCGGAAGGTCTTATCCCCATTGTGACATATGTTGAGGATTTGCCAAATTCGGATGGAAGCCGCACGTATTTTATGGATAAAAAATTAACTCTTAATAAAAACAGCAATAAAGTAGACAGACGACGTATTCGAAAACAAGAAATCGAAGAAGATGTTCTAAAAGCAATAGAAGAGCATCTAGAAACCATCTTTCGAAAAATTTTCCTGATGGTTAGTATTAGCCATCCAGTTGTTTGGCATATTCTGAGCACTTTAGCCTGATTTTCTCGTATATGATATTCGAATTATTTACGATTATGAACGGAGGCAACAGCGTTTTTTCCTTTAGGTATTATTTTTTTGCAGATCCTAATAGTTTACTTTGATTGAGAGGTTTTATTTCTAGTTTTGTTATTAATTTTCACTATCTACAGGCAGAAGAAAATCTTCATGGAATTATAAAAATTAATTTTCAGGAGGAGTTTTCGGAGTTGCTTGAGCATTTTACCATCCAATTAATTTTTTTATTTTTTTTTTGTATATTCAGAAAGCTCACTTTAAATCTATTATATTAAAAATTTTTGGACAAAAATAAATAAGGATGAATAAACTTTTTAACAAAAAAATGGAAATTTATGTTGTATGTATATAAACGACTATTTGCGTATTCTCGTCTATATTTACTTATAGACACAAATAAGAAAAATGTACTATAATATTGTCACATGCTAATCACTTTGATATTGATCTAAAATATTTTTATGTTCAATTAATCAAATATGCCTTATTGTAAAAAAATTTAAGAAATTTTGTAGACAAAGCTATACATAAAAAGCAAAGTACACAAATATAGAAACCAAAATACAAGTACTAAATAAATATATACGAAACTGGGTACAAAAGACATAAATGTACCTGGTCATATTTCTTATACTAAATGTAAAAAGTAAGAAAATAGGAAAGTAAATAAAAATAGTAACAAGAAAGTAAAATAAAAAAAGTAAAAAAAGTAACAAAAACATTAATACAATGTTTAAAAAGTCATAAAAAATTTTATAGAAATTTAGCAATACAAAAAATTGCTATTCTACATCGTAAAAAAATTACATGATACTCAAAAATTAATATTAAAAAAAAGTAATCTACTGCATATAAAGCTCTCTCCAGTAAATATGATTTCAAAGCATTGCGAAATCGAAGAAAAGATGTCAAAGATTTAATTTCCAAAGGCAGATGATTGTACATTTTTTAGCTCCGTAAAGTTATGCCTACATTATATGAATAAAAGATAACAGAAAAAAACCTTTTTAACATCGTTGACCAAATTATCGTGTTTAATTTTGGAACGTTGACATTAATAATTAATCGTGACATTGTTAACATAACCTCTTTAGGAGAATCTAGCTAATAAATACATCATTGGTTGCCAGATTGTGAAGCTATTTTTTTAGATTTCATTTCTTAGATATTATTTTAGTATATAAAGGTTTCAGGCCAGGGGTCTATTTTGGTTCAAGTTTTATTTCGCTCTCGATTTTCTTATACAAGTACTTTATAGTAACTTGTTTTATCATTTCACACTATTTATATTAGATATTACCTAGATATATTAGACAATCAAATTGAGATTGAAATTTTGTTGCATGAGCGTTAGGGGAATAAGACATTCAAATTGAATTGTTGTTGAATGAGACCTAGGCGAATATCTCAATTGTATGCTGAATAGAGTAGCGGTTGATTGGGGCTGGATCGAGTTGAATTAGGTTAGGTTTTATTTCTTTATTTTTACAAATTATAATCGCTACACTTGCCGAGGACTTTGAAAGAAATGAGGACCTAATTCATAACCAGTATAGGTTCCGGAAAGAGAGATGCACAATAGACGCGTAATAGAAAATTGTACAGATACTGCGGGAAAATAGACAAGAAATAGAGACTATCATAGGTGCAGACGTAAAAAATGCAATAAACTAGGAAATAATAACACAGGTCTACAGGAAAATTGATGTTTTTGAATCAACTCTTCTTAACTAATTTTGACCTTCTAAATCCGAAACTGACCTTAGTTTTGTCCTATCACATCCTTATTTTTCACAAACTGATATCTTAATAAAATTCCTTATTTTATAAGAAAATAGTATATGTATATAAAATTCTGCAAAAAGTTTTTTAGCATAAATATGACAAAAACCAATATTTGAAAAACATTTGATTAAAATACTGAATTGTGGCAACATTGTAATATTTGCTAACTGGCGTAAAAACAAAAATCGTAAAAACCAGTCATTGTTTAACAGTTCGAGTGAGTGTTTTGCCGTGCTCCGTAATCGCTGTGTTTTTTTTGAGCCATGGAAAGGAGACACTGTATTAATAAAGCAGATTATTTTGGTTATATTTGTGGTAGTTTTGTGGTTACAAAACAGAAACAGAATATAACCTCATTTGTGCGTAATGCGTATTATGCCTACTTTGGAGTGAAACTAGGAGATCAAGACAAATCTTGGGCACCACACATTGTATGTAGGGTTTGTGTAGAAGCTACACGTTCACTGCCGGAGCTATATGTGCATGTTTTGCCCAGCAGGCCATATGGATTTTTTGAAATTTTGTCCTACAGGCCAATGTTGTCAATAAATATAGTACTGCATAACTAAAGAAATTCTAGCGAAAATGTTGAAAAATATCCCATAGAGCCTTCAAAAGTTGTTGTTTTCCCTCAGGGTCCTATAGACCGAGTCGGCGCAAACGAATCTCGACATCGATTTGGGACCCTCGGTCTGATACCGCGGTCCGTCTTGACTTGCGCTGACTTGTTTGTGTTTTTTATTGTTCGTGAATTAGTTTGTTTGCCCGCTCCGTTCACTGTGCATGTTGTTGTAATATTTACGAGTTTATATTATGTTTTGTTTTATTCGGAAGAATAAGGTCTTATAAAAGAAAGAGATCAATAACTAATGCTGAGTTAGAGGCTATAGCTACAAATATTGACTTGTCTGCTAAAGAATCGGATTTTGATTCAGGTAAAATTGTTTTTTTTTTCATACTTTAGAGTTACTAGAACAGCTTTTTCTTGCAGATGATTCGATAAATGATCCTGATTTTGACAGTAATGCTTGTACTTCCGATTCTGAATCTGAAAAAGAAATTTACGTCGATTCTTCGAAAGCAAACCTGCGTCCAATCGGAAGTTTGCCGTCATCCATCCACGCTGAACTAGAGACTGGGGCTCAGGCATCAAGTTTTCAACTAACGACATACACGACTAGAGTGTTACAATCAACATCTTCCGCTGAATTAGAAATTGATGGAGGGGGATACCAATCAGATGCCGAATCCCTAACACAACATGACGTATCCATGCCAGATAAGATTGGTGATGATATATGGACATTGCCAATGGGGAACCAGCCCAATCTTATCCGGTTTGCTGAGAATGAAGGTGTAATTTCTGAATTTGCTGCCTTGATGCATCAATCAAATCCAGAAGACTTTTATTTCTCACTGATCGATGACGATTTTTTCGCATATGTAGCGGATGAAACAAATTTGTATGCGACCCAAACAATATGTATAAGAAATGATACATCCAGGCAATCACGATTACATGACTGGACGCCAACAGATAAGTTTGAAATAAAACGATTCTTTCGTCTTGTTTCCTACATGGGTATTGTGAAAATGCCAAGTATTTCATGTTACTGGAGCAAAGAAAAAATGTTCAAAATTGCAATTCCCACAGAATGCATGAGCCGTAATCGTTTTGAACTTCTTCTCCGTATGGTTCATTTTTCAAACAATGAAGATAACAGTAATAACGATCGGTTACATAAAGTACAACTAGTATTGAACAAGGTACAGAAAAATATTCAGAGTTTATACAACCCTTCAGAAACTGTTTGTATAGATGAATCTTTAATTCCATTTAGAGAAAGACTTGTAATGAAGCAGTATATAAAAAACAAGGGCCACCGATACGGAATCAAGTTGTTTAAGTTATGTAGCAATGACGGTTTTACATACAGCATGCAAATATATGCAGGGAAAAATTTGAAACTAACCAAAACTACACCTACAAATGTGGTAATGAACCTATGTCAGCCAATTTTAAACTGCGGCCGAACTGCTGTCACCGACAACTGGTTCACTAATGTGGAGCTGGCTTCTAAACTATTAGAGAAGCAAACACACCTTCTAGGTACACTTAGAAAAAACCATAAGAGTTTACCTAAGGAAGTCAAAAAACTGAAGATTGGTGAACACGTCATTAGAGAAAATGCACAAGGCATATCTGTTCTAAAATGGCGTGACAAGCGCGATGTCCTTTTATTGTCCACAAAACATTCAGACTCCATGGTACTCACGCAAAATCGCATGGGTAATTTCAAACATAAGCCACAAATGGTTGTAGAATACAAAGCTGGAAAATCTGCCGTTGACTTGTCTGATCAAATGACAGCATATCAATCACCACTAAGGAAATCGTTGAAGTGGTACCGCAAATTAGCGTTTGAAATAATTTTGAATACTGCTTTAGTAAATATACAAACAGGTGACGAAAGAAAATATGCCAATTGTTGACTTTCGCAAACGGATAACCTACAAGTTATGTGAATCCTTTCTTGCTCATAATGTTGAATCTGATACACAAAGAATCCGAAAATGACATGAAATTGGAACTCTCCCGTACAACAAGAGGCGACCATGTACCAAATGTTACGAAAAGGTAAAGTCAGAAAGTGGATGGAAGCTCGCAAAAAACCTAAAAAAAGTGAGAACCTATTGCCAATCTTGTCCTAATGAACCAAATTTATGTTTAGAATGCTTTAACATAGTTCACAGGATTTAGTCAGTCTTTAATCTGTTGTACAATTTTTCTTTAACGCTTTCGAATTTCTAGAGAATATGATTTTTTTTAGTTTCGATGTTTTTCGATTTTGATCTTTTTAACTTGTTCCTTCTTTATCCAAAATATATTTTTGTTGACAACTATTTAAGTGATTTTATAATGCAGTTTTTTACGAAATATGCCAATAAAATAATTTGTATATAAAAAAAAACATAAGTTAATATTAAAATATATTTATTAGACAAAAAAAAACGTAAACTGGTATGTGCGAACCTTTCCCACAGGCCGGCTCGGTCTATTTTCATGCCTACTTCCATAAGAGAAAAGACCGGCGGCGCTTGAGAGCGTGTGCATGAACGAGCTCGGTCTATATCATTCTCTATCTCATTCTATCTCGGTCTATAAGACCAATTTTTTTTAGTTGGAACACTTTTTTCTCGATCTCATAGACCGTGGTGGCAGTGAACGTGTTTAGGAATTGGATAAACGGTACAAAAAAGTCATTGAGTTTCGGGGTTCCTATAATGTGGCGTGAGCCAAAAAACCATACTGATGATTGCTACTTTTGTTCCTTCGATTTAAAAGGTTTTAATGGCAAGAATAAAAAGGTTGGTTCTGGTGTACCCATACCTGTTCCACCTAAGGAAATTGAAAATGTGTTAACATCTGTTTCGGAGCAGTCTGTAGTTGCCTCCACTGACGTCGACTTCACTTCTGAAACCGAACGAAGGTGAGAATTTAATGAAATGGAATTAAATGATTTAGTAAGAGATCTTAATCTTCCCAAAGATGCCTCAGAACTTCTAGCCAGACTTCGTGACAAAAATTTGCTGGCTCTAGGAAAATTAACCAGTTTCTGCAGAAATCGAGAAAAAGATCTAAGCCCATATTTTGTTCAAGAAGGATTCTTAGTATATTGTAACAATATACCTGAAGTAGTTATAAAGCTAGGAGCTACCTCTTACGAAAAGGAAGAATGGAGACTTTTTATTGACTCCAGTAAAAGAAATCTAAAAGTTATTTTGTTACACATTGGTAATATGCTAGCCTCTGTTCATGCTTCTCTTGTAAAAAATAAAATTTCGAGAACATAACTGGACGCTAAAAAGATCAGAGGGTGAAGAATAAGAAAAATATCGTTTATTTAGCATAATAGCTACATACAAAAAACTGGTATCAAAAAAGTATACAAAATATACAAAATATAAAATACTTAAGGCTGCAAAGAGAAAAAAATACAAAACACTTGAGAAGCACGAAAAACTAAACATTAAAAAGTGATAAAAACTAACCTAGATTAAAAATGGTAAAGATAAAAAAGTTTAAAATTATAAATACAATTCCAAATTAAAATTAATTGCTAATATAAAGTGGTAAATGTAAAATTGTAAATATAAAATAGTAAAGATAAAATTGTGAGCTTAAAATGAAAGTTAAAATTTTACATATACAACGGCTACAAAATATTACAACAACACTGACGAATAAAATAGATTTCACAATATTTCGACATTTATTCAAAAGAATACTCTCAGGTGCCGCTTGAACTGGTTCAAATTATCACAACTTTTGTCATTGGGTAGCTTATTAAACTTAAAGGAGAGGTGAGATTGCAAGAAAAAATATCGCTTTCTAGATTTCGGCTAGTGTTAAGCATCTAAATAGATAACCTACATTTTAAAGTTGTAGATGAGTAATAAAGCATTTTCTTAGAAAACTCTAAAATAAGTCAAAAGGAAGCCCTTCTTTCTTTTTGCACGGTATTTAAAAGAAGCCTATAATAAATTTAGTAATTTATTAAATATATATATATCTGTATCTTACTTAATACAATTTCTATTTTCTACCGGTTTATCGGATTTTGATGTCACTTTTTATAAATATATTTCAATAAAGAAAAACCACAACGCCGTTTTCTGGCTAAGCCAGATTTCAGTTGGAAATAAATGGTTTGGCGGTTTTATAGTTAAAAGGTCCCCATTTGTTTCGACTCGTCTTGCCCCTTGTCTATTTATTTAGATTTATGGTAGTTTGAGTTTCAAAAACTGCCCGTGTTCGAACAGCGGAATTTTTGAGGTCGTTATTTAATTTATACTTACCGTAATCTGTTCGGTATTTTATTTATACTTTTTCAATATTAGTAAAATTTGCTATGTCACCAGTAAGAAAAAACATAATATAGGAATGTACAGGATATTCTTAAAGAGGAAACACGACTTTTTTTACATTCCCTGTATTTTACAAGAAAAGGAATCATACCAGGTTAATTTGGCATGCAGTTCGGGTCACTTAGTATGACTGTCTTTTTTTATGGCGAATGCTTAGCCTAGAAACCGTTCACAGAAAAATTTAATCAATTAAGACTTTTTCGCAAAATTCCGCTTCAGCCTTTAAAAAGAAAAAAAATCGCTTTCAATTTGTGCCTCAAACTATAATTCGCAACAGTGATTTTGTTTTAATTTTTTGGACAAACAAGGCCACACTTCCTACCTCGTAATTATATATTTATACACATCACTGGACTGCAAGAAATCCCAGTATATTTTGAGCCTCAAGAATTTCAAGGAAGAAGTTCTATTCATGTTTTGTGTGGTATAAAGAATAATGAAATTGTGGGTCCGATAGTTTCTACTGAACCTCTAGCTGGTCGATGGTAGAACAATTTTTCTTTAAAATTAAATTAAAAACTTCCGAAAAAAACTACATAGAAACATAGAAATATAGAAATTGAATTTGGATTAATAATATTTAATAGGCAGAAATCGCGCCATTGCTTGTCCAGCCAATAGTCCCAATCTTTTTGTTTGCAACTTTTTGTAACTTATAACACAGCATTAATATTTGTAGTGTTTACCGTGATAAATAATTTAGAGAAAAATGTTTCCTTATATGTCATAATTAGGCAGTGCTAAATAAATTTCCTTGCTGTATTTTTTTATTAAACAGATAAAATCTTTTGGGGCAACGATAACTCATAAAAAGTTGAAGATAGGTACACTTATTAAAAACAAACTAAAATTGACCATAGAATTCAATGTAATAAGAAATAGGGTCTTCTATTTAAAAAACGTAATATTAATGACGTTATTGTTTTCTTTTTTATGCAATTATTTTTTACTGCGATTTGTACGAGCTGAAATACTATGAGTTATATACCATCTTTCCTCTTAAATGAAATACCCTGTATAAAAATAGCGTTAACAAACTTTGGGTGTGAGTCTCTGAAGTTACAAAAGATCTTTTACAACATCTTATTTACTTATTAAGAATATTGCAGAACTAGGGTAATTAAAGTTTTCAAATTGAACAGTTATTCTCCTTGAAGGATCTTTACTTGTAAAGTTACTTATACATTTGTCTTACCTTAAACACCAAATCAGGATAAAAGACGCCTTGTTTTCATTGGTTTAATATTATACGACTAATATTAAGTGCTATAAATAAAAATAAAAGAGAGCATTTATTTTGCATAACTTGGATAAATTATGCTTAAATGTAATTATGATTTTACCTTTAAAAATTATGTTAAAAATTTTCTTTTGATTGTCTAGAAATGAAATGAAGGGATTGGAATTCTTTAGCGTTTAGATAGGCTTTAAAAATCTAATCGTTCATCAACATCTTTGATGGTGTATCCTTATCTAAATTATTATTTAATAAAAGGATGGTTTAGTCGGGATATTCCGTGAGTCAGGATACAGAAAAATGATTTATGAGGTAAAACCTATTAATTTTGTCTTTTTAAGCACAGTGTAAGCGATTTAGATTGTAAACAACGAAGGATGAAATCTTATCCACTGATTTTATTTAATCTTTTAAATGCTAGATCAAGTAATGAAATTCCACTATGAGAAAAAAAATTGCACTATACTTTTTCCCAGTCAAAAACTTCAGGTCTTTGTGACCTGATATTACTTTTGTACAATGAGTATTTGTTGAATTCAGGCCAAAAATTATAAGAACGTTTTATTTTTAATAACCATTTCCTGATATTAAGACGTCTTTTGTTCTATACGAGAAGTTAGAAGACCGTTAAGGAATTCTGCTAAACACTCGATTAATCAATACCATTTGAAATAAATTTTAAAATGTTATTTTTAAGATTTTAAAGAAATCTCTTTGAAAAAAGGCAAATATTTTTGGTACAAGGCAAATAAGTTTAATATTTTTAAAAAAGAACGAACCAATTTCTGAAAATCTTAGTATAGTCGAGGAATTTTTCTTAAATACCATTAAGTTAATAAATTCGACATTATTAGAAAAGCTCAAGTTTTTATAATACTTTTAGTGATCTAGATCTTCTTATTAAACATTTCATATTGATAAGACTTTAACTTATTCTATAAGCCTTTGTACAAAAAATAACGCAAAGGACAATACAAAACAAGAAAACACCTCCATAACATAGTAAAAAGAATCCCAAAAAAAACTGTCTCCTGTTTTTCTATTTTTTTTCGTTTTTCTTCTAGAGACAATGTTTCGACAAACAAGTACAGAGACTCCTTCTTTGTACGTCTTGAATTAGATCGGTATTTTAAAATTGAATTCCCCTATGCGATAGAGGTTTTAACAAACTTGGGATAAAGGGAATTCGATGCTTTGTGAGAGTAACAAATGGAAACTTGTATAAGCGAAATAAAAAAAATAAAAAAACTTTTTGTACTATTTTGTGCAAAAATAGAGTCGTTTACGTTGTAAAAAGATGCTACAAATACGAGAAGGGCAAACCGAATAGTACATGGCTTAAGTTTAAAAGATACTAAGGTAATCGTTGTGCATTGTTTCGAATAATAGGAAAGTTTGGCTTCCATATGCCCGTGCTTACACGAAAAGTTTACCGAATTTAAAAGATTAGGTTTAGCGCTTTAGGGCTTTCATCGTTTCCAGAACTAACTTTTAGAACTTTATTGTTTTTAACTATTCTGAGGATATAAGAACTGTTTTTAATATGGCGAAGTATTTAGTTTAATTTCAAAACTCTATACTAATTACTATAGTATTTAGGGATCTCTTTTAAGTAATGAGACACATAAGAATAATAATATAGAATATAAAATAATATCAAGCACTAAGGAGAAAAATAATGACATTACATCATGGGAGACCCTCGTATTATCACATATTTTTTTCTGACTTATGGTTCATACTTACTCAGGTAGGAAAGTTTGGCAAGACCGCAAATTGATTTTTATGAGCTCGAGAAAGTTGTCTTAGGTAAGTCAAACAAGTATTCCGCCTAGTAAAAGCAGTTATAGACAAAACGCAATAATTACAAAATAAAACAATTCGGTTAGAACAAAAACAATGTTACTCAGCGAGGATTTTCCAACCTATAGACTAGATGCTTAGTAATAAGTTGGTCCAGAATTTTTTGAATGGCAGATTGCTGGCAGATTTCCAACTCCTGTGACTTTGTCCATTACTTTTGTCTGCATCTCCTATTTGAATATTTTGGAAGGTTCACCTATTAAAACTTAAATAAAATAGTAAATTCAACGATAAAAATATAGGACGCAATAAATATAATGAACAAGGAAAACCCAACGAGGTAACATACTAGATGAAAAAAAAAATCTGTTAAGTCATACTGACGTGGGCGTCAAAATGAGTCTTAGAACATTAAAAAACTAGAATCGGTAAAGTTTAAACAAGTTTGTTTAAGTTCAACATGTGCCCAGGAGCAAGAGAGTGTTTATTTTACTAAAATATTCTCCGATTCTCTGTTGTCAAGCTTACATACATTTTCAAAAGAGGAAATTTTTAGCTATATATTAACACAATTTGTGTTGGATTTTGAATTAAAAATAAGATGGAGAAGTAGATAGAGCAAGAGTAGAAGTAGAGAAGTTAGAGAAGAGAAGAGCAGAGTAGAAGTAGAGCAAGAATAACATCTTCAAACCAAAAAAAAATTATTAACATTTTTATTAACTTTAAATATTGACTTTTTTATTAATTCTCTTATCATATTTTATTTAAAAAGAAAAGCTTAGTATTTTTTAAAGGAGCACAGTAGTATTGTTTTCGCCTGTCAAAATAATTGACAAATTTTTATGATATTATACAGTGTTTTTTTGCCGTTTATACATAAGCATTTGGCATCATTGCATCAGAGATGTTGCAAGCAAACAAGCTGCTCATAGTTCCACGGCAATGCTAATTCTAGCTTTTCAATGTTTTCAATGAGGGAGCGCATGTGTTACTCAGATCTTGTCTACCTGAGGAACTCAACATCTAAGTCACCAAACTGACGCATATTGCTCATAAATCTTTAAACTTTAAGAATGCGTTTCGTCGGTGCAATGCCACACCCACGAATGTGCAAAATGAGCGTTAGCAGATTATCTTACTTTTAAACTTTCAATTAATTTCAAAGAAATAATATTAATAATAAATATAATAATTTCAATGAAATAATAATGTAGTAAAACACTTAAATCATATTTTAGAATAATTTAGTTTTCATCTGAATCTTCGCTTTCGTTTGGCTCCGGTAAATTGTCTCTTATATTTTTATCAGCATTTATGGAATTATAAAAGTTATGATAGTTCTTTGGAATGGTTAAGTCATTGCACATTTTCTGAAGATCTTTATATTTGGCAATCACAATTGGCAACTGCTTATCATAGGCTTTCTTCAAGTCAACGTTTTTGGGTCGTCCACGGCTTTACATGCTGTCTACTTGTTGAAATTCATCTCCAAAATTTTTTTTATGGTTTTAATGTATAAAAAAAAACTTGTTGCCAGGAAATTTGGTTCAATTTATAATTTTGTATTCCAAAAGACTTGAAATTAAAGACGTCATCAAACACCATGAATCTGACTTCAAAAGGCTGTGGTGGAGCACTTCTTATCCCTATTCCTATCTGAGCCCAACCTTCGGGTGAATAAACAGGAGCATATTTTGATTTTTGTTCGATTTTCGAGTGGAGTGAATCACACTCCATCTCGGTCTGTCCTGTTTCAAAAAACTTGTGATCAATAGTCTTTAAATTGGTATGATCCGTAAGAAGTTTCAAGCACATAGCAGCAAAATGTGAATTTTTTTGTTGGCCGCCACACCCGTCCGACATCATTCGAACTTCAGTAATGTTTTGTTGATTGATTATGTAATTATAAATACACGAGGATATCTCGTTTGACCCCCTTTTTCCTTGGGTTTCATCCCAAAGGTAACAGATTCCGTCCTGATTTCCTAAATTGTAGACAGTCAGGTTGAGAACCGCCAATTTTCGTAGGTAAAATATTTGTCCTGTTGGACCTTTTGGAGTCGTTAGCACTGCCTCAAGGTCAAAGTTGAATGATAGTACCTCTGAATTATTTTTTGCAATTTCTTTGTCTTCATCTCGAGTCTCACGAGCTAATTTTTTTCTTAGCGTGTGTTCGCAATGAACCTCTTCATGTGCCTTTTTTTCCTCCTCTGTCATATTCGTATATTTTAAGCACTTTTTACACTGGTCCTTTTTGGGTTTATGAAACTCCAAGTTATAACTTTTAAACAGTCGTCGATATTTTTCGAAAAAAACTGGATGGACATTTAATTCTGAGCACTTTGATTTGTACAATTTGTGCATAATAGAGACGTTTAGTGAAGAATCCTTTTGGTACTAAAGGCTCTACAATAATGGGACTCCACGGCTGTAAATGAAAGAATGTGCTTACGAATCAGCAGTTTATAATCATGTTTTAATTTATTTTGTGGGACACGTTTTCCACGATTTTCTTTTTCAACTATGCCGCTGGAAGAAAGCTTTGCCACAGCTCCGCGCATAAATGCATCTGTAACATTGAGTGTAGCCACAAAAGAAGCCCGGCATACTTGTCTTTTTTCCCCATTGACGGTAAAAGAGTAATTCATGGTAAACGTTCTTCTTGAATTTTCAATGTTTCTAGTCACTCTCTTTTTCTTTTGTTTATCAATATGACTATTTAAGAAAACTCGCTGATCATCAACCGAAATCATTTGAGGGAATTCATTGTAAATTTTGAGTCGATTTTCTTCGTTGATAAAAGTATCACATTGGTGGTTTGCTTTACCAAAACATAGGGATGGTAACATGGGACGTGCTGGTCTCTCTTTATTTCTAGAACAGACATAAGACTCTCCTTTTAACCTTTTTTGTTTCTTTATGTTTTTCTTCCAATCGTTTATGCTTTTCTTCTTCCTCTTAGGGCACTCACCTTATAAAAAAGAAAAATAGCTTTAGAATATTTGTATGTTTGCGTCACACCATTCTAAATAACTTACTTAATATATTTTCTTTAATTTCATTTTGATCCTATGATTTAGATGTATCGCTAGAGCTCGAACAAGAAGAGTAGGAAGAACTGCTAGAAGTTAATTCCTCTTCGGGATTATAGTTATCTGATGAAAAGTCCGAAAGGTTACTCGAAGCTAGTTCGCTATCCAACGTGGGTTCCCTACTGGAGGTGCCCGAAATATCTACTAAAGATTGTGCTAAAACAATAGTATATTGTATACCTAGTAGGAAAAGCTTAACATTCCCGGGCGATCGTAAAAATTGCCAGTCGAGGCGCAAGCCGAGACTGGGAATACGGAGTCCGGGAATGTGGCTTTTCCTACGAGGTCTACATACAATTTTTCCGAAAATCGGGAATCATTAAAATTACGGTAAATTATTACTAATCATGTTAAAAATTTCAAATCGACATTATTATTTTTCCCTTAAATAAAAGAAGCCATGAAACATTGTTTCGTAAATATGGAAACGAAGTACATAATTTTAAATTGTCAAACTTGACGAGTGAAAAGTTTATTTGTGGCGTATTTCCAAAGTGTTGATTTTTTAACGTTTTAAAAAGCCAAAGTAACGTGTAAAATGATGAGTGATGATGAGTGTTCCATTTCTGGAACCTCCCCAGAACTCACGGAGGCAGTGAATGCTGCATCATTGGAATTGTTACCAGTAAAATCTAGAAATAAGTATAACTATGCATACAACCGCTTCATGGACTACCGTACGAATAAAAATGTAACTTCTTTCTCGGAAAATGTTGTAATGGCATACTTCTTGGAGCTTAGTTCCAAGATGAAATCTTCAACTTTATAGGCCAATTATTCAATGCTGAAGGCAACCCTTGCAATTAGACATGATGTGGATATATCTAAATATTCAAAACTTCGGGCATTCCTGAAACGTCAAGCACATACCTCTAAGCCAAAAAAATCCAAGATTTTTACTAAAGAAGAAATAAACAAATTTATTCAGGAAGCGTTAGATAAGAAATATTTAATGATTAAGGTAACTTACAAAACTTCAAATTATATTTGGATTCTTTACATGCTTATTTATTGTTGTAGGTAGCTGTAATATTTGGAATTTCCGGAGCTTGCAGAATGGACGAGCTGGTTAAAATAACTGTACAAGATATACAAGACCTACTATCTAAACTTTTAGTTACCATACCGGATTCAAAAACTAATACATCAAGATCATTTATAGTAAACGAAATGTACTTAAATCCATACCGCAAGTATGTCTCTTTAAGACCAAGAGACATGAATACCACTCGGTTTTTTTTTAAGTACCAAAATAAAAAAGGTTGTAGACAAGTAGTAGGAATTCACCAATTTAGAAACATGCCTAAAATAGTGGCCAGTTATTTGAATTTGCCAAACTCAAAAGAATATACCGGCCGCTGTTTTCGCCGGTCTTCTGCCACAATGCTTGTTGATTCTGGTGGAGATATTACTAGTTTAAAGAGACTGGCTGAATGAAAATCAACAAACGTCCCTGAAGGATATATAGAAGAGTCTCTTACTAATAAGGAAGAAGTGGCAAATAAAATTTTCACAGCAGAAAAAAATCAAGAAAGTAAATCAAATATTTCTAATACTGCAGTATCGCCTAATATTAGTTATTGTCATACAAATAAAATTATTAGTTTGGAAAATATTCGACAAAATAATGCTATTAGTTCCCAAGTTCTTCCAGTTTTCCATACTTGTACTAATTGTCAAATAACAGTAAATATAATAAATAATAAGTAATAATTTTAAAATATAATATAATGTTAACCTTGTTTGTGCTGAAAGTTTTAAAAATAAAATTGTTTAGGAAAAACCCTGTTCGCATTTATGTTCTAAAGTTTACTGTATGGAAATAACATTTCCTTACAGTACAGAAATGAATATTTCCTTACTGTTATTTTCGGTTGCCAGGCAACAATCAAGTTGGAGGAAATATTGACTTTTTCTTTCAAATATGTTGTCAAAAATGTTATTATTTCTTATCGATTTTCGGAAAATTTCTTTGTTGTATTTATCAGTAATGTAAAATTTTATGATAAAAAAGCAGTACCTTCTAGATGGTTCCCTAAAACCGTTGGACGCAGTATTCTTTCATTATTTGGTATAGAAGCAAAAACGTTTGATGTTCCGGGTCCATTTTTTTGTTTGTTGTCGCATTCGTCATTACTTTTCTTTGGAATCTAACAGAAAAAACCTACATTAGTAAAATGAATCTGGAATTTCAAATACTGAAAAAAATATCAAACTTTATATTTAAACTAGTTGCCAAAGGGACATCTAAAGTGCAGTACCTCGCATATTTTTTTTTTTAATTTTGCAGAAAACGCAAAAAAACTATTTTTTTATGCAATTTCCCCCGAAAAATTTTAGCTTTCGCGTTTACTGCATTTTTTTTAAATAATAATAAATAATAAAAATGCTGATTTCTATCACTAAAATAATATTTCCATAATGGCATATTAACATCTAAGTACCTACCTCCTGTTCATCTTCTTCTGGTGAATCCAGACGTGGCTGTCTCAAGTTTTTAAATATTTTAGCTGTGTGGGCGTTTATTTTTACACACAAAACTGGTAAATGTTTAGTAGAAACGAGAAAACGAATGTAAAACAAATGCAAAATTTACACCGCCACAAACACGAATTGGTACATTCGCGATGCACGCGAGTTGCAAGTGTGCGATACAGACTGACTTTCGTGAAAGCGCACATCTCCCCACCATCTCCTAACCTTGAATCACATTCGTGGTTGTGCCAGAATAAAGGAATGACTGGGATATTATTAGTGGTGTACTTAGGTGAAAAACAAAAATTTTGCACATTCGTGGGTGTGGCATTGCACCGACTGTTTGATGTTTCACTTGTATTATTATAACATTTATCATGAAATTTCAGAAACTTAAAAGGCATATAAGCATAACATGCTTTTTAGGTATCTGGAAAACGTAAGATAATTAATCATCAATAAGAGCCTTTATATCTTTTAAATTTAAAGGATATCCCTTAGTCCTATAAATAGGTACTGAATACTAATTAGACTTCTAGTGAGATCCAATACGATTAATAAATAGAACTTAGGAATATTATTAACTCCATTTCACTGTGATCTCACCGAGAAGCAAAGGTTTCTGAGTCCCATTACAGACTCAAGGAATTTCTCGCTACTTTAATTGCTCGGGTAAAATTTTTAGCAAACAAGAAAATGCAAAGTTTTGTAAGGAACTATACCATTCAACAAATTTATCCGATATAGCTTTAGGCCATCACTCTGACTTAAGGCTGTTCCTCACATCATTTATGAATTGCTTGCAAAGTAAAACTCTATTAATACTATTATCTATCCATAACTAAAAAACTGTCTAAATTATCTAAATATGAGTTCCTAATACTCATAACTTAGCCAGCAGCAAGAAGTGACTCACATGGTCAAATGCCTCGGAATAATTCTATTTAACCAAAAAGTTCGTTTAGGGCAAAAAATACAAAAAAAAACAATACTACTCGCCAGCGATTTTAATTCTCATAAACAATGCTAGCTGTTACATAGTAGCGCTTTATTGGCAGGACATTAATAACTTGTTTGTGGGTCACTTTTCAACAGATTTTAATTTTGAAAATATGATTTTTTCCTTCGATTAGCGTTGATTATTACTGGATGGGTAAATTTTTTATAGCAACATGAATTTAGTAAGTGTTGCTCAAGGGTTCTCACATATCAGAAGGGATATTAGATTGATTCCATTTATACTGACTTCTCTAAGGTATTTAGTAAAGTAATTCTGGCAAACTTTTAGGATAACTGTAATTTTTCCTGAGGATGGGAGGCATTATAGTGAATGTGAAGAATTTTTATCAAGAGATGGGAGTTCTGCCTCCAAGAGATTGCTGTCCTTTGTTGTTGAGCTTATTTATTAAATATTGTAAAAATTTTGTTTATGAATATGGTGGTACCGCTTTAAGTGGATACTCGGTACAAAATATCGTCTTAATATTCCAATAGATTTTCTTCACAAATTATCTAAAATGTTGTTAGTCATTATAGAAATAGTTATATACCTAACTTCTATATTTTTTTGGGCTAAACTAGACTCAAAGTTTAATAATCGCCTTTCATAAAACTCTTAACAAAAGAACTAATTTTTTTCTACGTTAAGCTATCAGTTTCTAAAAGTGTAATATCACCGTTATTTGAGAGCCTCTACCAAAAAATAGTTGGAAAATTATATTGTCTGAAATATAAGTTATTTTCGAAAAGTTTTCCGGAATGAAATTGAGGCATTAAAACTTTGTGGGAACTTTATTTTCGTTTATACGCCAACTTTTAAAAGAGGCAGAATTGGCAAGGGTGTTGTTTTTCTTTTCGAATCATTTTTCTTTTTTTTTTCCAAAGGTCAAATTTTCGTTTACTTGTCTAGAAATTAGATTTTGATCAAACCTATGTAAAGGATTTAATGCTATATAAGAAATTTAGTAAAACTTAAACCCTTTTTGAGTGGTATATATTCTATATATATCAGTAAAGAAGATATTAGACAAATATAGTTAAATTTTGGCTACGTTTACAAATGAATTTTTATATATTTTATTTTCTGTAAACATAATTATTTATTTTAGAAACAATAGCAACAACCAATAAAAATTATTTTGTTTCCTGTTTTTTTGGAATTGGAATTTGTCATTGCCACATTTATTAATGTAAAATGTATTTAACAGTCTATAAAAAATATGAAGCTACTTGTTATCTACTAATACATTAAGCTTCTTTTTTTTGATAATTGTTAAGGTATAAAATGCACATTTATGTGTTACTCGATATATATTAGCTTATTAATTTTAATTCAAATTCTTATTCTCGAAAATACCTACTTAATCAATTCATATCATGTACTACTTAACATAACTTTAGTAGTTATACTACCCACTAAAACTTAAACTATACATGGATAATTAAACATCCCTAATACTATATTATAGTTCAGCTATTTCCACGCTATCTAAAATGGTTCGGTTATAGATTTGTAATTAAATATACACTTATAAAAAATGGAAACATTAATAAGTTTACAAACAAAATTAATTAGCTGCACTCATTGCAGAAGTTTTTCTTAACTTTTTTTCAATTATTTTAGGAAGAAGGTTTCGAGTATATGTGTTAGATATTAAGATATACTAGAAATTTTAAATTTATGATTTTAAAATTGGCTCGAGTGCTTAAATTTCCTCTAGCTCTTGATCTAGTATTATAAGAGTAATCTACACTGAGTTTGATGTGAATATATAAACAAATTGTAGTGATATAGATATTGTAGTGATATATAGTTATTGTAGTGATACAGTCTCTGCATTGATTTGATTTGTAGTATAGTGGGCAGCCGGGGCCTGATATGCACATAGGTCTCCTGTGTGCTTCACCGAGAGATACCAGAGGCCAATAGCCTTGGAAAAAGCAAACAGGCTCTCTAGTTTAAAGGAAGTCGCTGGGTACGCTGTAGGTGTTACTCAAGAACTTAAACCTAGCGCGCGTGAGTGCCGGGCACTTTCCCATAACGTAGTCTGCAGTTTCGTCTTCCTACCAACATCACTGCTATTTTGGGTTGTCCGCAATACCGATATTGTGGAGATGACACCTTAAAAGCCAGTGTCCGGTTAAAAGATCCGTCACTAGCCGAACCGAGGCAGACAAAGGGCGTCTGTGTGTCTTAGCTTGTCTTATGTCAGGTGCTTCCGTCGGTTTTCGGACAGCCACTTGTACAGCAAACTCTTCATTAATGCAGCTGTTACGCGTTTAGAAATACCGATTATGAGTTCAGGCCCCACCGGCTGTTTCGCAGATCCTAGTCTAGCAAAAGAGTCTGCTTCATTTTCAGTATGGCCTGAGTGTCAGGCACCCAAACAAGCTAAACCCGGCAGCCCACCTTTATCAGTTACTTTAGGACCTATATTTATTCCAGTATGAGCTTGGAGCTCACCTTTTCGACCGTAATAGTTTTAATGGCAGCCTTGCTATCTGAGCAGATTAATATGACTGTGTTGTAGCGTCCGCAGTTTAGGATTTCCTCAATAAAGCAACAACTTTAGCCTGGAAGACATGATACTATCATCAGCGAGTGCTTCCCCAGCGACTATGTTCTGCTGGTATATGGGCCCCGCCACAAAGCTCTGCTACAGCTCTATTGCTTATTTTGGAGCCATCTGTATACAAGATAGTCCCCTTATTTAGCAGTGTAGGCCGGCTGGAGTACTGGCACTCTTCTTTGCCTGCGATGTGGATCATAAAATCCTTGTAATGCACAGTATCAGGTACCATACAGTCACTGCCAGATTTTTGCATGACCAGTCTCACTAGCCCGTAGTTCACAAAAGAATGTAGACAATGCGCAATACTAATTGCCTTAAATTGCACTACCAGGTCAAATGGCGGAAGGCTCAACAGAGTCTCTAGCTAATCTATCTTTTGCTTTCTCTGTATATGGCCACCAAATGATAGCCCCGTACATGAGAAGAGGTTTGATAATAAGTAAATAGATTCAGTGAAGGAAGTTGGGGGACAGACCCCAGGTATTGCCGAAAGCTCTTCTGCAGGCCCATAGCGCGCCAGATTTTTGTAGGCTGGCGTATTCCGCCAAGCATGTTCCTCCAGGTCAAATAGGATGTGCCGATAGTCCGATATTGAGACCTTAAGGAACACCTTCCCTGAGCCAAAAAGAGTGTTTCAAATTCACAATGTTGGGTGCACAGATCCTGAGGTCGATAACTGATTGGCCTGTATTGCAGTAGAAAGTAGGAACACTGTTGGTTGAGTAGTTCTAGGCCGTCATGAAAATTGGAAGCCTATGAGAACTGGGAGACTCAAGTCCACGCAATATTTGACCACTGTAGTAAGACCGGGGGAGGTGAATCAATTTTTATGGGAAAGTAGACAAAGCAGACTACCTGATCTTTTCCCAAACCGATTAACAGTTTGACGGCTACTAAGTCTTTTGTGCCGAGAACTGTGAGGAGAAAACACCGCACATTTAGGATATGGCTCGTGGATTTTTGTATATTTGTGCATGGTATTGCCAGTTAAACCTAAGCCTTTAACAGAACTCTGATGGTAAGTCTCGCGGTCCTGTATTAAGGCAACGTTGATATTAAGTTCTCTAAATCTTTTGCACAGAACAGCAGTAGACGCTCTTCTGTACTATAGATTGGCCTGTAAGAATTTTATGGGCATAGTGCACTACAAATATAACTCGAGCTTACCACCTTACTAGTAGGGGGGTGTTCGCCACTAGTAGGGGATGCGGAATTGGGTAACCAGCATGCCTACTTCTTAGATTTGGGAGGGCAATTATTAGTTGATCGCTCTACTTCCTCGGAAACTGCGGTGGTTGGAGTTTTGGCGAAGGAAGCTTCAGTTTTGTCGGCATTAGAGCTTCAGGACAACCGTCGATGTCGCCGCCTTCGTTCCCAGAGGCCCTCGTGATACTACAAAACAGCAAGCCTTCTCTCCCTTATCGTTTAGGCCGATCTTTCATCGAGCCTCACCACCAACCTGAGGTTTTGAGCCTGTTGCGCTCCCACACCCTCCATTGAAAGCATGCAAGCTCAGGGTTTTGAAGCTCCAAAAACCTCAGGGTGTCTTGATCAGTGTTATGCCTAAAGCCTGGGAGCTAAAGAATCGCCCGATAATTACGTGGCCTTATTTCTCTTTGGTGAAAGTCCCAGGTGTTCGTTCAGAGAAAGGAGTGGGATCCAAGGCCGCCACAAGAGCCGAGCTCAGGAAACCCATGGCTTCCTTGGCAGCCCTAGCCTTCCTCCTCCTTCCCTTCTATGCACTGTTTAGGTTTTTACGTTTTAGCTAGGCGCTGTCGAGAGCTCCAACCAGATTTTCCATAATGGAGGATAAGTATACCGGGTTTCTTGCTAAGGCAGAGCTTCCGGGTGCAAGGATATTTGTGAGCCCTCTAGAGAAAGGGCCTGCAAAAAGATCAGAGCTCTTAGTAAAGGCGGATTGAGAGGGGAAAAAAGGTCCATGTTATTCCCACGAGCATATGGGAAATAGTAGTTTACCTAAGCAGAGCGGTATACGTGGGTAAGGCTGTATATTCTGGAAGATATTCAGCCGTAGTCCGATATTCTGGAGGGAAAGTTAGCGACCGTGTGTTATGCGCCATGGCAATCCATCCCTCGATACGTTGTCTGCATCTCTTGGATTGAACTGAAGGAGAGAAGAGGAAAGGCGGACAAACAGAGGCACTAAGAAAGTAGTACAGCAAGCCGAAGGCGACAGTCAGAGAACAAAAACAAGGAAAGCAGAAACACCCCTAAGAATAGCAGTAGAAAGGTGTAATTTTTGTCCGACAATCACAAGCGTTTTTATCGAGGTCCAGATCCATAGGATTTAGTTTTAACAGGGTTACCACGTGTAGGATGTAGGCATGGCCTACATACTCTCGATCATTGTCGAGAGTATTCTGTAGTCTTGATAGTTCTGACTCTGGAGGTGCAAAGCTAATAAGGTCTCCATGCAGGTTTATCAAATTACCCCAGAGGTGTGCTGCGGTGCATTCAATCTTACGTTTATTAGAGCCCAGACCACCCTCTACAACCATAGTCTATAGTTCTCTTATAGTAAGTCAGCTAGATTGTGTGTACATATATGGTAATCTAAGTTTTTCAAATCTTTTCTGTATAACTTAGGATACATGGCTCTAGAATCTTAGATCTGAATCGATAAAACTACCCAAATTCTTGCAATTTTCTGTTCAGCATAACGGTATGCTATTTAGAGGTAATGAAAACCCCTGATCATTACACTTACTACGGTTTATTTTCTATTAATAAGATAATTTTGAAAGAATAATAGAGAAGCATCCCCAAGACCATACTATTTTAACTTAATTATCAACAGTTGATGTGCAATAGTATCGAACTCCTTACTAAAATCTCGAAGAATAAGGCAAGTGGATCCCAAGCCTTAAAAATGTCATCAGCGAAAGTGAGATTATAGTTATGCTATGAGTCCCTAATATTATTTCTTTCAAGAAAAGAGTTATTCCGCTACCTTGCTAAGAATGTTAGAGAGTACTGGTAGGATAGAAAATCGTTTGGTACTGGACACTCTTGGGATCGGAACCACATAATCACCTTTTAAGCCCTCAGGAAATGTACCTGTAGTAAGAAATAATTAGTTAGAAAGAAAGCATTTGTTCGTACAGCCTTGTTCCTTACATTCATCATAAGTTGAAAGTTTTCTGTGAGCCAAGGAACTGAACGCTTTGTTATTTTAACGCTTTGATATGGAACATGTATATCAAATAGTTAAATTACTACCCAGTTTATCTAATTATTACTCAATTTATCTGAAAAGTAATCCATTTCGAATACTTTCGTTTCATCAACAAAGGAATCATCACTACATACCAATACATCCATTAAAGTATTAGAACGGTCGTTAATACGAGTTGGACCTTTAACCTATTGAGCTAAGTAGTATTTCTTTGAAATATTTATAAAGGAATTTGAAGTAGAAATGAACGAACCTAACAAGTTGATATTTAGGTCATCTCCAAAATAAACCAAATCAAATTAGGGTAAAATCTCCACCTATATATCCTTCAACACCTTCGTACTACGGACCACGTTAGTACCAGGTGGTCGATCCAACAACCCAAGAGACAACTTCTTGACACCTTGCTGATTCTAATATACTTTTTGAATTAGTATAACCCCTTATTAAATCCTTAATATTATAAAAGTAAACCGATATGCTATCAAATTACATCTACAATAAAAAAAGACTTCATATAGGTATAAATAAAAAGAACTACCGTTATATCTTTAAAGCGCCATTCTTGTTTGACATCTATAAAAATAAATTCATACAATAAATTAGATTCAGTCTTTTCATGCGCTTAATTCTGTAGAATAAACGTAAAGCGGCCGAGATTGTAGCATTGAGATCAGGAGGGTCGCCTTGAAGCGGACTGCTTTAAAATCAAATAGAGCCTGAACGAACCTTAAAAAGATAAACTGTTAGCACGAGCTGAGGAGCCGAAATTAAATTTACACGGGCAGGGGATTAGACGGAAGTCTCAATAAACAAACTGCAACTTGACTTTGCTTTACGGAAAACCAGTCGAGCGAGAAATGTCAACAAAGCATGTAAATTGGTGTCAAGCATGTTTTTGAGTTTTTTTTTTTATATACACAATAAGACACAAATTTTAAGTAATTGTATATCCTTATTTTCCTTAAAAGATCTCAATAAGAGTATCTTGATCAGATTTAGAAAAAAATCCATTGCGCATACATAAACTTTTCCTTGACTCTGAACTTACTCGGTCCGATCTAATAAATTATGTCCTTAGGTGGATCTCCTTTCCTTAGGATTGATTCATTCCTTGCTTAACTACGGTATTTTCGCTTGGGGTAACTTTGCTAGAGCTAATGAAGTTATAATTCATCAGAAGAATGTTATTCGCACAATGCTCTTTAAACCTAGAATGTCGTGTTGCAAGAGATTGCTTTCTGAGCTGAATATAATATTGACATTTCCTTTTTATTTTAAATAGTGTAAATTTTACTAAGTCTGATTTTCACCTTCTATATCATTATAGTTTAAGAAATAATTTTAATATTAATATTCCACCCCATAGATTAAGCTGTGGGGCAAATAGTCATCTAGTACTGTCCATTAAACACTACGATAAATACCCGACAAGAGTCCCCGAAAGTTTGAAAACTTGAATGAATTTAAATTAGAAGTAAAAAGTTGCTTTTTACTCAATTCGAGAAAATTTGAACATTGATTTGTAATGAGATATGAAATTGTTGGTAGGCTAATAAGATTATATGTGTTAGTTCCTTTATATTTTTAATTTTGTTTGTTATATTTAGAAGTTTCATTTCTTGTGTTTTATTTAAGTTATTTGTAATTTTATATATATATATGGAAAATAAATATATTTATGTATATTATATTGTGAATAGTGAAAAGCGGGGATAACGCATGTAAAGTTTGACACTTAAAGCTATTAGTTGGGCATCTAGGGCCGTATTTTCGAAACCATGCGAGAATCTTCAAATGCGAACAAAGTCGAGCGGCAAAATTCGCACACGAATTAAAAAGTGCATTTTTGAACAGCATTCGAAATTTCATTCGCCTACGAGCATGAAATGTAGTGGCAACCTAGCAAAGTCGGGTGCTATTGGCCCGTTTGGCGTGAGGCCATGCCAAACGGGATGAAGACGATGAAATTTTTTTTAACCTAACCTAAAATTTAAGTTTAAAAACATCAGGGAATTTTGAGGTTTTTTTCATGGCGTTTCTTGGGTTTTTCGAATTGACTTTTTTTTAAGATGGATTCAAAAAATAAAAAATATTGCGGTTTTGTGTCGAGTGAGCAAAAAAAAGAACTAATTTCATTTATGGAAGAGCACCCGGAATTAAAGTCAGGCAAATTCACCCAAGATTTGCTAAAATTGCACAAGCCTTGTGGATAAAAGTAGCGGACAGATTACACAGTCTCTGGAGCACATAAAGAGCACATCAATTCCATTGTAATAGGCTTGCTTAATCTGTATAATTTATCAAGTTGAGTATCTGAATACATTTTAAATGGGTCAAGAAGAGTATTGCCATGCATTGCCATAGTTTCTTCCAATGCGTCGACGATGTTTCTTTGCACAAGGTTGTTTAATCTTGCCATTTGACTATTGTTATATTTTTTTTCAATAAACACCAAAAAAACACGAAAATACTTAACCAACTCACACAAATTAAAAAAAAAACAAAGCTAGTTTAAAATCAAAATAAGACAAGTGGCAGAATCAAATTGAAAATCGCACACGAACTTTGAAATTCGAATGGTATATACCCGAAAAATATATGTCGAATGGTTTTAAAAATACGGCCCCTGATATATATTTCGACTCGTAAACGGTAAAGACTAATTACGGAAAAAAAAAAACTAAAATAGATTTACCCGCTCAGAACAAAAAAGCTCCATTTATTTTTGAAAAAAACAGAAAAAAAGATTCGATTTACGGTAGGTAATAAAGAATGCAAAGATCAAATATGCCAGGATTACATATTATTGTGAGCATTATTTTGCTTTCCTTCCTAGGTTAGTAACCTACTATTCGTTTTTGGATTCGAATAAAATAGTTATGATCGTAATTGTGATTTTCAAAATATATTGACCCTTAAATACTCAAGTAATAGAATTTTTCTATTCTTTAGCCAGAAAACCTTGTTTTTTTTTATTTATGTTAGGCCCCCATTATAGTCGTCTCACTTCATTTTAAAGTTCCGTGAATGATTAATAATCAAATCTATTTAGATTATAGAACATATTAGTTGGTTGGATATAATTTAGCATTATCTCTCTTAGAGTAACTTTCAATAATATATTATATTTATTTTTGGTAAATATTTTAAGTGTTTATACCTGCTATTATAGCAGATATATGTATGATTCGATTTTATAAAATTTATTGATTCTTTATTAGAAAAATATTTTTGCTTGCTTTTTTTGGAACTATTAGAAATAAAATTTTAAAAAAAACTTAATAGAAAAGAAAAAGTGAAAGTTAATATAGTGTATGACCAGTGACTACCCCTGTTATTAATAACAGCTCAACATCTGTATGGCATGCTCCTAATTAAATTGTGAATATCGTTTTTCTTAAACGAACCCACTGCACTATATCTCTGGAGATGTATGGAGGATAAGCGAATACTCTGGACAGTATTCTGCCGAGTATATAAGGAGCCGCGTCGCCACTGGGAGACTAGCTGACAGTTGACTTCAGTCCAGTTTGGAATATTGGTGCGATATCTAAATAAGAAATAAATAGTAGTAAATAAATACGGTGTAAATAAATATTTCTAGTAGTCGTAAGTGATCGTGTTTAGTAGAGTAAGTGTGTAAATAAATCAGTTGACTATTTTTGTGCATCGGTTATTTTAATTCACACCTTAACAAATGCTACAAAAGGATTTATATCGGAGGATTGCGCAAGCCATGGCAATAGCTAAATATTCTTGCTTCAAGCAATTTCTAGCGGTTCTTGCAAAATGCGGACGTGCATCATTTCGACGACAAGCACAACATTTTCACCCATTTTTTCTATCGCGTGGATGACCAGTGGTTTCCACAATTTGGTGCCGATATTCGTCTACTATTAAAAAATTAGGAACTAGATTAGTCCGAAAATATATGGAACTCCCAGCTTAAAACATCAAAGTTCCGCCTTGATTCTTGTCAATTTTTTAGAATGGTTTGAAAGCGAGATGTATTACTAGGTGTTCATCACACCCTTAGCCTTTTGGAATCAGAAAGTTAACCAAGCCTTGATTCACCGTAAAAAAAACGCATGCCCATTCACGGTCTTGCCAATTGTAAGATTCTTCGACCCATGCTAATCTACTTGCGTGATTTCCACGGGATTATTACGGGAGTTCTAGCGGGACATCTGTTTTCATGTAACCTATTTTTTATTATTTAAGCAGTGACCCTAACGCCATGAACGTTTGAAGTTCACTTCTTAGCTGGTTGGCAGTAATTTTGGGCTTTTGTTGAAGGTGAATAAACCTATCATGTATAGATTCTGATGTCTTGTTGAACCTATACAGTGCTTTCATTTCAAAACGATCCACCCTTAATAACTTTCTTAAAAAAGAAGTAGATCAACATGGTGCTATATTATTGAATGAAAATAATATACATTTTCAGCAAGATGGAGCTCCCGCGCACTACACTTTGGTAGTTCGAGAGTGGCGTGGTGCAATCGAATGGCCTGCGCGGTCTCCGGACCTAACCCCACTAGATTTTTTTCTTTGGGGCTACTTAAAAAGCAAAATTTATAAAACCCCACCTGAGAGTATTGAGAATTTAAAAAATATAATATTTCAAGAATGCAGAGAAATTAGCGGGCAGACCCTTGCCAATGTTCGTAAGGAGTTTGAAAATAGGCTTTTTTATTGTCTTGCTAATAAAGGCGCGCATTTTGAACATTTAATAAAATAAATTTTTTAAACTAATTAAATTTGTTTTTCCACCCTACCGATTTACACTTTAATTGCTTCTTGGTCAATCAATTTTATTTTTTTTTACAACCATTGATAGCATAATGAATGCCCTTTAAAATAATGTATCACACCATGGGGTAGCCATTTGACATACCAAAGTTTGGCGTAAATAAAATATTCATTATTTCTAGACATTTTCGCTAACTATTTGCTTACACATTTACCGATTTCATTTTTTTTGTACCGTTGAATAGAGAATTTTAGGCTGCTTACTATGATGTATCACACGATGGGGGTTCCCATTTGACATATTAAAGTGAGGTTAGCTGGAGGTAAGGAGGTGATTGACAGAACTTCAGTAAATGCATAATTAAACGTCCCCCTATATATCTAATTTGACGTGTTTTTTTTTTTTTTTTTTTTTTTTTTTTTTAAGAAAGTTATTAAGTGTGGATCGTTTTGAAATGAAAGCATATAAGCTGTATATCTTTTTCTCACTGCACCAGTCTCTCAAATCTCTACCACAATCTTCCCATAGAGCTCTTGTTGGAATTTACAGCTTCTGCGACGTCGCGAATGTTCATACCATAAGCTCGTAAGTATGTTTCACGATCAAAATGCGGCTTTTGCGTAGTGCAGCAAAAATTGTACTGAATGCATCTTTCAGTTTACCATTTAAACTAGTTATTTAATATCAACAAAAGTAACTTGATGAATGCGATAAGGTATGGACAAAAGAAAATCCAGCAAAAACTAAAGACAATTTATCTTAAAACAAAATTTTTTTGTCTAAGAATAAAATGACTTTTTTCCTTGTGCCTTAGACTTTTTTGATATACAGGTTGGGGAATCTATCACACATAAAGAGATGCTTAAAGGCAGTATGGCAATGCGCACGCACGCATTTTATGAGCTCTGCTACTCGCCTGCGATGTCGTTATTTTTCAGTACGTCGTTAATAAGCGTCTGACTTTGATGAGGGTTACTGTAGATTACTTTAATAAAATATCGCAAAATATTATGCAAAAGTTTAGAAATTTCTTAAATATTTTTCTGATGCAAGCATTACATACATCAGTCTACAACCCACATAGAATAGTTATCTCAAAAATTTTTTTATGCTGTGTATTGCTTAATGAAAATTGATGCATTATTCCAATTAAAATAAAATATAAACTCTGATAAAAGTACATTAAAAAAGTTAAACACTATACAAAAATAAAAACAAAACTCTTAAAAATGAGACTAACAGACCTTATTCTTTGACTACAGACTCAAACAGACCTCCTTCTTTGACTAAACGCCAACTTAATCTATCATAAAAACCATTTCGTACTTAAAAATACATGAATTTGTGAAATGGAATTGTTACATTCGATTTTTTTCGCAACTCCTTTAAATTTGTAGTAGAAACGTATCATCCATTTTTTCTCTAAGAGACCAAACGAAAACAAAACAAAGGTAAAAACACAAAGTCACGATCTCATCAAATCCATATAATTTTTTAAAAGCTACACGTGTTTCGCTCCTATCGAGCATCATCAGGCCTAGACCTACACAGATCACATTACAACTAACAACGTCGTTGTTTACAACTAACAACTTTGTTTTGTTTAAATTTGTAGGCTTACTAAATTCGTATTTGTAAATGGTCTCCTTAAGATAACCCCAAAAATCAAAGTCATTTGGGGACCAATTTGGAAATCTAGGAGGCCATTTAATATTGCCAGTCCCCTTAGAAAAAAAAATTCTTTGAACATCGCCGTATTATGAGTAGGACAGCTATCTCGTTGAAATAAGAACGATTCCAGGTCTAAAGTTGAACAGCAGGAAGAACTTAATTTTGCACGAACTTAAGGTATTTTTAGGCGTTTGGAGTAGCATTAATAAAAAATTGCCCTATAATATTATCCCCCAAAATAGCATAACGTTTAATTCTTGAGGAAACTGAGTACCGAATTTAAAATTTTTATGCTTATTTTTCACTGAGAATAATATCGAACATTGGAAGTATTGTGTTTCCCATGTAAAGAAAAATAGTTTTGTCTGAAAATAGAATATTTCATACAAAAATTGTCATTTTAATTTAATTTTTTCATCATGGTTTCACAAAATTTTATCCTTCGCCACTAGTCTTCGGGAAATATTTTTTGAGTTTTGGAATATTTGAAACATTTATTTCCATATTTTTTTCCAAATAATGTTCATGGAGTTTTATGGTTCATACCCAGTTCCTCACCAAACTTCTTGATCTATTTTCAAATGTAACAGAAAACAAATCCCTATATTCTTCTGCCGAATTGCCTCCACAGAATCAATTAATAGTTTGAACTCTCTCGAAAGGATAATAAACAGCCATAATAAGTTCAGAAAAAAATATTAGCGCTTTAAAATTCAACAGTGCAGCGTCCCTTTGTAACAATTTGTAATCTTCAATTCGCCGACCTGTATATATTTTTAAACATTAACAAATTAATATATTTACATTTAGTTGTATTACCACTTTCAATAGACGCCCCATAGAGAACATAGTCATGATCCATTCTTCATATACCGTCAAAATTATAAATAAGTATAAGTATATATGTATAAGCTCATACACTTTATATTTTAGAAGTGAGGTTAACTTTTAAGTACGGGTTTTTTTCCAGGAATTTTTGTGTTTGTGGTTGTCTCTTTTATATTGTTTTTGGTAAGGTTTTTTTTTTTAATTTGTTTAATGCACTATTATGGTATTCATATCTAAACAATAAAAGGTTTTCTGAAACATTCATAGGTTAAAGGAAATTAAAACAATAATCTAAATAATTGTCCAAATTTTGATAAAATAACTGTTTGACCATAGCCAAATTTAAGAGCTTTTAAAACATTAAAATTGACGAATTAATGTAAACCGTATATACCAGTTTGGTGGACCCATAACCGGGTCTCACCAAAACAGAAGAACTTTTTTGCTGGCCTTGTTTATATTTAGTTTAGTTTATACTAAGTAACAAACGTGGTCTAAATTAGGAAACTGCGATTTAAAAAATATACCTTGTTCTACTCAAGGCGTTGTAATTGTAAAGAGCTGATTGATTTTCTTGTTCAATATCTGGGCAGTGACTTTAAAAACTCATCGCATCTGAGTAAAAAAGTTTAAAAAAGGTTCTAAATTAGAAATAAAAACTGAATTTAACCACATAAATAAGTAATCTTACATGAAACGATCAAGCAAAAGTAATAAGTTGTAATATGTTAAGTTTGACATTACACTTAAAAGATTAAATAAACAAGATGTTACATTTCATAATTACTCTTTTACATTTTCATCTTACTATTCTGATCTAATATTCTTATGTGTTCTATAAAAATATTGACTAAATATAAATGTTAATAAAGAAACCAAATTTCACAGTACTAAATTATGCTTGAGTATAATTTTAATATTCGGTCTATTTACTGAGTTACTGCAAACTCGTAAAAACTTAACCAAACATAATAATTAATACAGAAATTATTAACTACTGATTATGTTGTTGCAGGAAAGCAATTTGGAAAATCTATTCGTCTCGCCCGCGGGCAGAGAAATGCTGAAGTATACGAAGCCGGGTGCAAAATTGAAGCAGAAAATTAATCCAAACTTGGAGGTAAGTCTAGCAGAAATTTGACCGCTTTATAATTTAATAGAAGTATAACTATTTGCATTATAATTTTCGGTTTAAAACTGCTTAACCACAGATGCAAATTTAATTACTATTTGGGTTAAACTAAGTTGTTGCCGTTTGGAATACGAGAATAATCTTTTAATTTTTGAGTCGCCATTGTGTAACTTATGTATTGCTTTAATTATTTGTCATTGCTTTAAATTTCTTTTATTTTAGTAATATTAATTGTGTACGTACTGTACGTACATCTTAAAATTCAATATGGCGTATATAAGAAAATAACCAATTATAAATAGAGTAGTAAGCAATTTCTTATAATTTTTTTCAAATTTATGAAAGTCTTTAATGAGAGCGATTTTTCTTTATTTGCACTGATGCTCTATGATATACATACAGTGTGGTTACTTTAACTGAAATAAATTCAGTTAAAACTAATCAAATTTTATCTCGCAAAATTCCTGAGACCCGTCGATTTTTGTTTATTTTTTTTCACATTTCAAGATAGTTTTTGTATTTTTTCACCCCCCTGTAGGTGAAAAAATACAAATTAACCCAAACTTTTTTTTTCAAATGGAAAGCCACTTTTTTTAAACTCTCATTGAAAAGAGCCCTTTTTCCTGATTAAATTTCCCTATTTACTTTTGTGATTATCTAAAGGAGAAATACGAAAAAAAATAAAAACCATTAAATTATTAAAAGTCTCGAAATATTTTGTGTTGGTAAATTTTTGGCGTGTTTGTTTATTTTATTGGTATCGAGACATTTCCTGACATTGTTGTCGTGTCACGTTAATGTGAATTTCAACCAGTTGTTAAATAAGTTAACTTATATTGAAAAAATGCCTTATTTATCCGAATCCCACAAGATTGAAATCTTAATGATGATTGGTTATGGGGACAGAAGTCGTACTCAGCTAGAGGTTGTCCACTTATTCAGGCAGAAATATCCAGATTTGCCACCTATTAACCAAGGTACGGTTAGTAAAATCGAAAGCAGATTTCGAGAAGTTGGGCACGTGAGGGATGTTTCAAGACAAAGGTCTTCTAAAATCGATGAAAACACCCAATTAAATGTATTGTTAGCGATGGAAGAAAATCCGGTAACTGCAGCCAGAAGAGGAGCTCGCGAAAACTCTATTCATCATAAATCTGTGCTAAAAATTTTAAAAAGTGCAAACAAACGACCTTATAAAATGCAACTCGTTCAAGAGTTATTGGAAGACGATCCAGATCGCAGAGTTCAGTTCTGTGAATTAATGATGAACGCCATTGACGAAAATCGCATATCTTCGGAGTGGATCCTTTTTTCTGATGAGGCTACATTCACCCTAAATGGCCATGTGAATAAGCAGAACTGTCGCTACTGGTCTGACGAGAACCCACACTGGGTAAGGGAAACTAATACACAATATCCCCAGAAAACTAATGTTTGGGCTGGCATAATTGGCAGGCAAGTTATAGGGCCCATATTCTTCAATGATACTTAAACTGGGGAAAGATATCTAGAATTTCTTGAACATGAACTAGTTCCAGTCTTACGTGCCTTATATCCGAGTCAGTTCGATCCAGGTTTGTATGATGAAAGAATCTGGATGCAACAAGATGGTGCTTCCCCACATTATGCCCGTAATGTACGCTAGTATTTAGATGACAATTTTCCAAAGAGATGGATTGGTAGAAGGGGTGCAATCCAGTGGCCGGCCCGTTCTCCCGATCTCACCCCACTTGATTTTTTTCTGTGGGTACATTTGAAAAGTCAAATTTATATGAGCAAACCAGGAAACCTAGACGAACTCAAAGAACGTATTATCCGACAAATATCTCCAGAAGTGTTAGAAAATGTCAGAAACGAATTTTATTATCGTCTTGGGCTTTGCCAACAAGTAAATGGTGCTCATTTTGAGCATCTTATACATTAAACGCAACTTTTAATAATTTAATGGTTTTTATTTTTTTTTTCGTATTTCTCCTTTAAATAATCACAAAAGTAAATAGGGCAATTTAATCAATAAAAAGGGCTCTTTTCAATGAGAGTTTAAAAAAAGTGGCTTTCCATTTGAAAAAAAAAAGTTGGGGTTAATTTGGACCCCCCCTGTAAGTGAAAAAATACAAAAACTTTCTTGAAATGTGAAAAAAAAAATAAACAAAAATTGACGAGTCTCAGGAATTTTGCGAGATAAATTCTGATTAGTTTTAACTGAATTTATTCTAGTTAAAGTCACCACACTGTATATGTGCAGTGCATTTACGATGAAAGGAACAAATTCATTTAACATTCAGGTATTTTTTCTTCTTTTGTTTTTTGTACACACACACATCGATTAGTATATACCTGCGCGTTTTTTAAAATAAAATTTTTTTATACATAGTGTCTCAAGTAGAAACTATGGCATCAATATTAATTTTTTTAAATAGATCACCCTATACACTATGACGTCTTACAATTCTATGATATACACTAAATACTTTTTGTATAGTAAGCCATATGCCTAGATTCAATGGTTTGGCAAATATGAAGTAATAGAGCAACGAAACATATGAAATTAAAACATACAAATTTATTCTAGATTTATTGCAAATAATGTTTAACTAGTTGTTCATTTGATTAATTGTGTCCTTTGCAATGAAAATTTTGGTTACAGGGCGTCTCAAGTAGAAACTATGACTTATCATTTTCGAACAGTTTCAAATCTTAGAACCTACTGGATAAGGTTTTGTCATGCGTTTGTGAGTATAATAATTAAATATAATAATAAGAGGCTGACATACACTCCTCACTTTATCATAGCCGTTCGACAATTTCTTGATGCAACTTTTCCTAACAGCTTGGACGATGAATTGGACGAAGAGGACCGATTGAGTGGCCACCAAGGTCACCGGATATAACCCCATTACATTTTTTCTTATGGACATTGAAGTAAATGGCCAACAAGTTGAACATCAGTGGCAATAAATATTGTATATATTTTTTTTATTGTGGTATATTTCATTAGTCTATTACGTCAAATTTGACAAACTGCTAACTATGTGGTATGCTATACAAAAAGTATTCAGAATATGTCGTTGAATAATTGTAAAATGTCATATACAGGTGGTTCCATTTAAAAAAAATGGTGTTGACGCCATAGTTTCTACTTAGGGTATCCTGTATAGAAAATTTTTATTGCTAAAAACGCGCAAGTGACAGTGCTAATCGACGTGTCCGGAAAATAAAAGACGAAAAAAATACTTGAATTTTAAATGAATTTGTTCCTTTCATGAGGAGTGCACTGTATATTATTAACTTTATTATATAAATCTCCATCAAAAGTTCTAAATTCATCCTGGGGATGTATGTATGTTATGTAGAACATCCGAGAATATTGAATATGCAGATATTTATAATAATAAAAATTCATATTTTTTTATCTACTACATTAAAAATAATTATTTTTAAATTAAAATAGAACATATCAACATTCTAAGTCAGTAGCATTTATTTTACTTTCGCTGGCGTTTGAGTTATATTTATAATTTTTAATATTATTACAACATTTACAACCACCTCACCATATTAGGAATTGCATAAAAAAATTCATATTTTAAATTTTTAAAATTACTTATGATTTTTGCGGAAATATGTGAGCAAAAACTTAACAATTTGACAACGCTGTTGATAAAGTGTAAGACACATCTCTTTGTACAACGATGTCACATTTAGAAAAGTATTCATGAATATTTTACGTTAAAATAAATAATCTCTATGTATGTAGCATAATATATTTAACTAATCTTTAAATTAGATTCATCATATTTGCTGCAATTTTAGCATGTTAATATTTTTTTAATAAGTAAATTAAGTAAACTTTTAGGAATAATTGATAAATCGGCCAACAATGCTTGTAATTTATGAGCCACGTCTACAGACTAAACGTTGTCATTTGTATCCATATACCAAGTGTCCAAGTTTATATAAACGCTATCAGTATAGCTATCTCTAAATGCGTCCAGAGAGGTTTACTAACTTACTAAGAACAACCCTTTTTCTGCAAAGATTTATATCCTCTTAGACAGCCATCTGCTCTAAGAGCGCTTGCATTCTGCAAAATTAACTGCTGGCTAGTACGAGATTGTCGACTTGCAGCAGAACAACTAGCAAACAGGAATAGACTCACCCTAATGTGGGTACCGGAATATGAAAATGTGGGAAGCAACGAAGTTGCCTTCTTGCCAGAGATGAAGCGCTGACTGCGAGTGTGAGCCTGAACCATTCTGTGGCATCAGTAGTGGATATTTAATAGAAGAACTGGAAGTCTGGGAAAAAGGCAGAAGGAGACATATGACGATAAATATGTCTCCTATAGACAAATAAACTAATAAAATAAATATACTATAAATAAACTAATATTTTATCAAAATAAAGTAGAAACACCAGAGCACCTATTCTGCCAGTGACTCAGATACCCTGAAAATATGTTTATTGAATGATCTTGAGAAAACTCAATTTCCGGAATATTCTATCATTTGAAAGGGCGATATAATTTTCCGGGTTACACAGAAGAAAGGCATAAGGTAAGGTGGGGCAACTGTGAACGAAAAATTTTATAGTTAAGTTTTATTTTACTAAGAAAATTGCCTCATTTAAATTAAGATGATTATTCACTTTTGTCGTATAATTGTTATTATTAACCAATGAATTGATACTATTTAGATAACAAAAATACAATATCTACCAAATTTGTATGTACATATTTTTTACAAGTAGGTACATGTTACGCACTTGCCCCACTGATCTGGGGCAAGAGCAGAATGTGCCTTTAATTTTGCTAATAATATTAAGTGAAGAATCCTATCATCAGAAATCCTACACATATGTAATTTTTTTTCCATACGCAATAAAATACATACAAAACAATTTCAAATATTTTTAGTGAAAAATTATTTATTTAATGTAAAAAACATGAGTAAAATTAATGAATCGTGTTATTGTTTAACAAAAATAATGAAATAATCAAAAAAAAAAAAATACTTCTATGCTTCAAATACTTCAGGAGTTGTCTCAAAAAATACTTTTCGTAATTGGCCGTTATTGTTATTTTTGGAACAGGTAGTTTTTTTTCCGATGTCCGACAGTAGTATGGTGCAGACATCGTTGGGCTTCAAAATAAAATTACACTTATTTGTAAGTCTTTTTAAGCCTGTTACTTCTGCCTCGTCATCGTTAATCAGTTGTTTTACCAGACAAACATATTTGAAAATTTTTTTTCCATGAAAATTTACTAACACAAAATCCCCAATTTGTATTTTGATACATGCAAGTTCGTCAGGAGGTTCGTTTTTATCAAACTCATCCAAATCACTATTGCTTAGCTCGTCAAATTCAACAATTCTATTTTTGCATGTAAGTTCGTCAGTAGATTCGCTTTTATCAAACTCATCCAAATCACTTTTGCTTAGCTCATCAAATTCAACAATTCTATTTTCGCTTGAATCACTGTGCCAAGAAATATTGTCATCTTCAGAACTACTTTCAGTTTTTCTTTTATTATTTTTTTTATGTTTTTTAGTTTTATTTTCTGGTTTGCTTTTTTTTTGGTGTTTTTGAACTTAAAATGTTGTCAACATCGGCTCTTGTTATTACCTCTGCCCCTAAGCATACACGTTTTCTTTTCTTAAGTTATGTTCACGTTTGGTTGACCTCAATAACAACTCTTCAAATGAAACATCCGGGATCTTGTGTGTTTCTTGAAAGTTGGCTGTTCTTCATCGGTGATTGAATTTTCATGATTTTTTGCTGATATGCTAGGCATAGTTAAGTCAGGATCATCAAATCTAACCACGTTACGGGTTTTTTGCCAACGCTGGAAAACTATTGGATCAGATGAATCTTGCTGAATAACATTACTATTTACCGGAACTATTCCCGCTTTAGTAAAATCACTCACTAATATTTCGAGCCTGGTTTCTTCCCATATTTCCCCTATCATCTTCGAAAACATACTTTTCGTTACAGCAGCCCCCACATTTTTTCTCTGCCATTCAACAAGTTTAGTATCCCAACGGGTCTTAAGTGATTTAAATACACACAAATCTAACGGCTGGAGTAGGTGACTGGTGTGAGATGCAAGTTTAAGTATCGTAATATGGTTTTCAATAGCTATATTTATGACATCTGGTCCAACATGACTAGCGTGTCCATCATAAATTACTAATACTGGTCGTTCTGGACCAATAACCTTTAGAAAACTGATTTTCAAATAGTTTTTAAATACAGTTGTCTCCATCCACCCTTTAGGAGTAGCAGTGTAAGTAGTATCTAAAAATTCCGTACCCGTGGAGCAGTCCACTGCTCCCAAACATGTTTACATTTAAAGATAATAAGTGCAGGCGCTTTTTCACCACTTGCGCTGCAGCACATTAGAACAGTTGTATTTTGTTTTCCAGGCCCACTAATGGTTCTTGTCGATGGAGCTCCCCTCTGTCCGACAATTTTTGTTTTTGAAGGATCTGTACAAAAACTGCTTTCATTCAATTCATTTCAAGTTCCAAATCTGTGATGGGCGCTCTTGCAAACCAAGTTCATTTATTGTTTTTTCAAATAAATCAAAATAGTCGTAGATTAGGAATAGCTCAAGATTTTTTTTCTGGCAAATTCAACACTCTGGGTTTTTTTAATAGAGAGGTTATGCCTACGCTTGAAATTAAGAAACCAGTCTTCTCCTGGTTTACCATCTTTAAACTGTGTTTTAATGTTATTTTCTTTGACGAAATCTGCTACAAGCTGCAACACTTCTTTCCTAGATAGGCCGAAACCCCATTTTTCCATGGTGCGAAGACCATTTGCAAGTTTTTCTTCTTCATGTTGAGGAATGTCTTGAGTTCTTCCATAGCAGGAACTTTTTTGTCCTCTTCTGCCTTTAAGATGATCATGAAGAGTACTTCTTGGAATTTTGTACACTTTGGTAGCTCGGTATAAAGTTATTTGGCCTGATTTTATTGCCGACAATGCAATTTTTAAACTCTCTTTCGTATATCCTTACTTTTACGTTACTTTTCCGAATGTAATTTCTCACCATGGTGGAACTAAAATTAAAAAGAAAGGTATGTGAAACTTGGGGCAAGTGCACGTTTTTATCCACACTAGCCCCGATTTTAAAAATGCTTGGGGCAAGAGCGGTATATCAAAAAAAAACTGTCAAAAAAGTAATTATTTAAAAAAATATTATGTTGAATATAAACTATTGTACCTAACATACTTACTTACCAGAAATAATATAATAATATTAACGGATTCGGTAAATATAAATGGATTAATTTTCGCCCGTGACCTTGCTCGAGAAGTTGCAAAAGTGAGTGAGAAGTTGCATGTGACACTCGCACACCTATAATATCAGTGAAACAGAATAAATCAGCTCGCTGTTGTTTAAGATTGTCGTCACAAGTATTAAAGATATCAAATAATAGATGGCAGCACATCTTTCAAAAGTAATAGGTTTTCAGGGTCAACTTCTGCACTTGCCCCGGTAACGCACTTGCCCCACCTTACCTTACTCACAAGTCGAGGCTAGTCGACTTGTAAAAGAGCAAGCACCAAGCTGTTGCCACTCCTCTAAAGTAAACGGTGCGATATGTTCCTATGTACCAAATATTTTAATATAGATATAAAAATCGTAATAAGGGAAAGAATTATATGGTAGTGTGTCATTTCTGCCAATATTTTTGAATGGTTCAAAATTCTTTCAACGTTTTCCCTGACAAAAAAGTATAAAGAAAAATTAAGAATTTGGGTAGCAATACTTGAAATCTACGAACCACGCCTACACACTAATCCATGGTCCAATGTTCTATGAAATTTTTTTCTCATTCAAGAAACAAATATTAAGAAATATTGAAAAGCTGAGAATAATGCTTGTGATTTACAAGCTACACCCCCAACGTTGCCAAATATTTTGATACATCAAGTGCCCTAATTATTTATAAAAAGTGTGATAATGAAAATAATTTTATTGTAGTACGTAGTCTTTGGTTATTCTCGGCATATTTTTAAGTTGTTCAAAGTTGTATCAATGTCTTATCTTGTAAAAAAGACGGTAAATGTAATAAGCAAAATTGAGACTTTGGGCAACATTACATATAATTTACAACCTCTAGATGTTGTTTTATGTTGAACATAATATAGTAATACGCAGCCTCTCTCAATTCAAGATATATGTCGTGCTTTATGGCTTTAAATTTCCATAAATAAGTTCATCCAAAAGTGGCGAGGAAAAGAATAAATATAGTACTACCGTAAAGAATTGGAAATTTCGTTAGGATCAGTATTATTAATGAAGTTCTTTGATATGTAGATAAACTTCAGTTTTTCACTTTTATAGCAGATTAAGTCTCTGATATAAGAGGAGAGACAAGACAATAATACAAATTTTAAAAAGATAAGAATGTCTGTCCTACATCTAACACCTAAATGCAATTAAAACATATTTTTCTATATTATATATCTCACAACAACAAAATTTCTCCTAAGCAGACAAAACCTTTTTTTTTTCCTTTTTTTTAGTTTCTAACCACCATTCACAACCCAGCCAAAGTAAGCCAGAGACAATCAAGAGAGCTTCAGTGTACCAACAAACCACCAACAATAGCAACAAAGTGCGAAATTGCAGGAGAATGTTCGACTTCCAACGTTGTGGTACCATCAACGTCAACGTCAACTGTAAACGATGTTACTAATACAAAAAGCAGCTTGGATCTGTATGAAGAGGCTGCGGCTATTTTAGGACTAAGTTGCTCGCAAACTGATGACTGCAGGTGTATAGAATGTCAGGTAAGGACTTGAGTTATCTTAAATTAATTTTATAGTTATATTTTTAAAGAATGAACCAACACTACTACAAGAACAGCGGAATACCGATCAGTTTCCTTAACCTCCACTACACTTAACTGCACTTTTCCCCATCACATTGACTATGAGATAGATATCTGATACGGTCATTGCCTTTGGAAGATAGTTATGCCAGAATATTAATTCAATTTTTTCACTCAGAAAAAAAGATATTGGTGCGGAACAGAATTATGTGGAACAGAAAGGGTCAATTGATTAAAATTGATCACTTTATCATTAAAGTTATTACAATATATATCATAGTATTACGATATATTATCAAGTCAAAAGGTTATGTATGATAAATGTTTGATTTGTTTTTTTTGAAAAGTCGTTTAATAATTTCGAATGTGACCACAGGTTCAATTTGATTAAAAGAATAATTTTCGACTAAATCATGCAAAATACATTTACAGCATAGTTGACACATACCTTACATGAGCGTTTCGCGTAGTAAGGGGCCTTCAGCATTTTACTAATAATGTTTACTTTCCACAACCAAATTTACTATTTTGCAATTCAGATATTGCAAAAATGCGTACGTTACATTCGAAGGAAAAGCCAGCAAGAGAGTTCTCAAATAATAGGCAAACTGGTTCCACTCTCAATCTCCATTCTCCACCAGGGCTGAAGGCAAGCGCAATATGCACTATAGACCTGTATGGTTTATAATTTGGAAAAACAGCCCGCGAATAGTCAATGCTGATACAGGTGGAAATAGTAACCATTCATAAACGGACTCGCCAGATGTAAATGACGTCTAAGGATTTCCCTTTTCCCAACATCTCTTCCTGCAGAGAATATTGGTTTTAGCCTAATGGATATTGTGGTTCTTTGATCAAGCATGCTCTGCTATTCATCACTTCCTTCGTTCTTACTTTCAAGGGACATTGTAGTCTCTTACTGTTCAGATTTGGTTTTTAATACTGCACCTCTGATTGTATTCCCCTATTTAAAACCAATCTTAATCCTGGTCTTATCCCGTACTCCTCTTATATCTTGATCTCCTCCAGATTGGCCTGGAGATAGTTCCAAAGTTCTGCTGCAAATCCTTACTTATGTTTGCTACTCATTGATACTAGTGGATGGTGTTTTGGTACAGCGTTTTTCTGATTCCCACTTTGATAGATTTGGGATAATTGTACTCATAATGGATACTGTCCAATGTATTCGTGATTATCAAGATTTTCTCAATTTGAATGAATGGGCAACAAGCAACAGAACTTTTCATAAAAATGAAAAAATCCGTTGTAAAAAACTAAATTCTTTAAGCCAAACAATCCTTCCACTTTTAAACTTTTTAATAAAATACAATGTTATTTTCTTTAATAGTTTTTCCGGCAGTCACACTTTTTCCCCAAGAAAATAACAGTTTCCAATAGAAAAAGTTTGACACAATTAAATCAATAAGTTTGAAAACGTCATCTTTAACTAAAAAAACTTCAAAAGGCAAACAATAATCGATAGCGTTTTATTTTTGTCCAACTTCAACCCAGATATACAGACATCGAGACGCTGCTGCCCCATAACGGGGATGACAGTGAAAAATAGGGATCCATTAATCCAGGACCGCTCTCTGGATACAGTCAGTCGAACCTACGCCGAGACCGAATTTATTTGAATTTGCATTTGATTAACGGACTGTATATCTTCCGAAACATTTGCATAGGGTCGCTAAAAATAGCCGTTTTTTTTTCTGTTTCCCAGTTTTCTTTGAATCGTCTTAACAGTGTAAGGATCTTGATTTGCATATTTTTTATGCCGTTAAAATGATAAAAAGCAATATTCTGTAAAATTCGTAATACTTTTTTTTGTTGCTCTTCTAAAATGAACCAAAATAATATGAAAACTACATACTCATAACGGTGTATTCCTTTGCAAAAATATTTGAAAAAATGTAACCTTATCTCAATAAAACGGTGCTTACATAAAGAATAATTTGCAGTTCCTGAAATAGCAAACCATGTGTGTTTTTCTAGATGTTTCTCACGGTTTGTCGAAATTCTATTACAAAAATTCAAACATGATGGTCTTACAGGAAATACTTTTAGATTAGTGCATAGCTTGAAAATCGTGTCTTGAAAACAAGACTTAGTATATTAAATCCAAAAATAAATCCTCATTGGGATTATATATTGAACTTTTAGTTTACTTTAATAATTACAAGTTGTGAATAAAATTTAAAAAAAAAATGAAAAGGGAATACAAAAACACGACTTACATTTATAAAATATTTATTTAACAAATAAAAACCCTATTTTCAGAAGATAAGTGGGTACCTAATCCTATTACAAATAAATACGCAGAAAAACTTAAATTATATTAACTTTATTCGTGTTCAAGTGAGTCGTAAAATAAATGATAGTCTTGCTCTATTGTTACCTTTAATTCTTGAAGGTGCTCAAACTTGGTCTTTTTTATTTTTAACTTATTTTGGTATAAACTTGGAATATCTTCCATGGGGATACATTGTACATTATTTTGATTTAATCTGACCGGTAATGTTTCAAAAGTATGAGTATGTTGCAGCTTAAATTCAATTGACCCTTCAGGGCTATATTTTAATGCTCTAATATCGCGAAATTCGGGATCCCCTTTTTATGACCAGGGCGGGGTTTGCTAATGAACTTTAGACCAGAGAAATCTTTAAAATAATCATGGTGCAAATATTGCACCTCGTAAGGTTTTGGTAATTTTCTCGCAGATTTTGCATAAAAAACATAGTCTTCAGGTACGTTTATAATCCTACCAGATAATTTTCTTTCAATAGATGAGTGCATAGAATCACACTCCATTTGTGTATGACCTTTCTCTAAATATATCTGAATGATGCAGACATCATTCTGAACTGCAAGATTTAAAAGTGCATTAGCCAAAATAACGTTGCGATTCTGTGCACCGCACCCATCACTATAAAGAATTATGTTTTTTTTATTATTTGCATCAAGAGAAGGACAAACCTTTGTATTTAAAAAATTGCAAATAATTGAAGCAAAACAATTTGCTTTGATCTCACCTTCCCCTTCATGCCATATAAAGCAAAATCCGTCCTTTGAATGCAAGTCAAAATAGTAAAGTTATGAACAATTAACTTTGTTCTATAATATAAAATAGAAACATTCGACTTGGGACTGAGTAGCACTGATTGCAGATCCATTGTAAAAACCCTATCACACGATTCTTTGTCCTTTTCTTTTTCAGCGCGAGCTTCTTCCTTTTTTGTAATATGCAGGTTATAGATTTCGTCAGAAGTGTTCTTTGTTTCATAACTTACACATACATCACACTGATCCTTCTTCGGAGAAAACAGGGATAATTTCATTTCCTCAAATATATATTTGAACAATGTCATACTGGCAGGCTGAATGTTCTTATCTTTACACCAAAAGTCCTTGTATGTATTATAAAGCTCCGATTTGTTTTTCCATTGAGGTTGCAAATAAAATTTGTCACTTGATTTGCGACAATAATGTGACTCTAATTTGGGTAGTGATTCTAAAAATTGTTTAATTGACAATTTCTTCTCAATACTTCTTCTGAGAAGTTCAGTAGGTTCTTCGGCATCTTTTTTTCGGTTTTGTATTATATGGCTGTCATTATTGTTCTTCTCTGGAGAGCATATCTTTCCGAACCCAAGAAGTAATAGTTCTTAGAGATATTCCTAAGGTATTACAGAACATGGTTTTACAAGCTCTAACCCTATCGTTACTTGGTTTTGTATTAAAAAAATAACTGCAGGATGTACTTCTTCGGCTTTCATTTTCATTTTTTCTGTGTCTTGCTCTTTTCGTCTCTGTTGCGGTCGTTCTTCCTAATACGTAAACTTGTTTTTCTCTCCACGAAAAATTCCAGAATTTTTTATATATGCCGTTTCGTTCCTCTTCTTTAATTTTATAGCATTCAAAACCATTTTTTCATCCTTTTGAGCAGGTACAACGATCTTTAATTTTTCTTCCACTTTTATTCACCACAAATTTATTGTCTTTTCGTCCCAAATACTTTTCTCCCTTTTCTCTTTTCTTCTTGTTGCTATTATACTCCCACTCGTTACTGTTGCTGAGTCTGTTTGGCCTACGTTTTCGTTTTTTATTTGTTACCTTGATGCTACTACCTTCACTTTCTGATGTGACTTCATTATTTTGGAAATTTTCTTCGGGCCCAATTTCAGATTCAACCAATTCCTGATCTGAACTTTCAATATCAATATTTTCTTGTCCTTGATCCGATTGTAAACTTAAAATATTACTATGATTATTGTTATTACCACTTGAAGCTTCATTTCCAAAATGTTCCGCTCCTTGTTTTTGGATTAACGTTACGTTATTTAAGCAATCTATGTCTATTAGTGCATTCAAATCTTCGGTGGTATTAAGATTTATAAGTTTCGTAACAAAATCTTCATTAGATAGGTTGGGATCAATATTCTCATCATTTATGGCTACTTTAGCTTGAAAGCACTCGTTTTCTAAATTCTTTATGGCAAGGGATAGTTCGGCATTATCGTGGTTTTTAGCATTATCAAACTCGACATTTTCAGGTTCATCACTTACGCTACTAGAATTTTTGGCTTGATTTTCGTTAAGAACTCTGCTTAAAATTTTAAAGCTTCTTGAAGTTCGATTAATTCTAAAAAAGATAAAGAAACTTATGAAATTCTAGATTTTAAAGCACAAAAAAAACTATACTATCTGTTATAATCAGTCTTTAGTTAATACAGAGGAGTTGTGTACTAATTATAAACACAGTCCCAGTATCGCTGATAAAACAGTTAAATGATTTTGTGTTGAATTACTGTTCTAAAATAGTTAAACCATAATTTTACAACCAAATATCCTTTATTGTAATTTTAACCCAATTTTTAACAGTACCTACTAAATCACAATTTTAATTTTTATAGACAAGCTTAAAATCTTATTAATCATTAATAATATTAAGCACAAAGCTTAAAAAGCAAATTAAATTATTAAGGTACATGAATAGCAATAATTACAATGACAATGATTTAAGTTTTGATATTAGTTCAATTTTTGGGTAAATTTAATCTAATAGTTTAGGACTTTTACGATAAGAGCTATAATAATTTATTATATGAAATATGCGTAACTCCAATTTAATTTAATATGAAAAATGTCTAACTCCTCGCAAAAGTATACAGCATAAAACTAATAAGTTAACATAAGATAAAACTGAATTTAAATATTATTTTACATTTCTGTACTTACCTAAATTCTGTAGGAAAACAGTTTATTAATTATTTCTTAAAATGATTAAGTTATTTAAAAACAAACTGCGGAAACAACAAACACTGCAATCCACACGTCGATATAGCACGAAACGCACGGACTTACGCAAAATTCAAACTAAAATAAAAACCGCTCGACTTAGGCACATTTCATTTGCTGCTGTGGCGGCTCCATCTATGAACGAAAACTCAATCTAATTACACCAAATTGTAGTTAATAAAATAATTCATTAGATGACGCCCAAATCTCAATTTCTGGAAAGTGTGGACTTACTTACGCAATTTTCATATGACGGTGACGTAATGGGTTTTTTCACAGCCCACAATGTCAATTACTGAAATGTCATTCGACATTATCGATCTTTTAAGTAATAAGTATGATTTGTTATTGTTTCTGTTTTCATCCTATATCCATAAGGGATGCCGATAAGGGAAAAGTTTTCTTATAGATTTTTGAAGTAATTTTAGGTATCAATAAGACGGCGAATTTTATGATGGATCCTCCTAATTTTATCTTATATTTTTCCTAGTGTGTATATATATATATAATACTATATAATAATACTATATATATATTTATTCCCTTCTGTGGAATCACTGGGAATTTCCCAATTTCGGGGCGTAAATAAGCGTGGATAAACTATATGACCTTATAAACTTAATGATCGTTTTAAACCTAAAAAAAGTAGTTAACAAATTATAGTTCACTCAAAGATATACCGTTGATCTTTTGACCGCAATAAAACCCTAATTATCTGTTGTAACCAGGTAATTTAAGTAAGTTATTTTTTTGTGGACTTTTATGGATTAACATTTTCTAATAAAATACTATTCTTTATTTAATTAGTAAGTTTCATTTAGAATCACTTTCAAGCCGACCCTATTCCCTTTATCACTTCTTAAAAACGTTGGTCCTTGCACAATGGGGCTTAATGGTCTAATATGAGAATATGAGAATTCGTTGATTTTCAAATCTGCTACAAAAACATCCCCACAACAAAGATAAATACATCTTTATTTCAATGTACTAAAAAGAGACGAAAGTAATAGCAAGACCATACAACCTCTTTCTATATTTCTATTCCGAAGGTTGCCGATGATAACCCAAACTCTACCTGATCGAAGCCAGTTGAGATTGAATAGGGTTTAGACTTTTTTTCTATAGTAGAGAGAAATTTTCTTTCTATCGAGTTAGAGAGTTCGCTCGCAGGTGCAATGGAACCACTACCCATTTTACTACCTTAAAAGGCAAAGCCAAACAGTACAGTATGGCTACAGTGTTAATATAATATTAACTGATCCTTGAAAGATTTTGCACATATGGTAGATAGTACTCCTTCAGAATAGCTCATATAGAGATATCAAGAATCGCAGCGTACCGACATCGATCAAGGGAAGGCCTTTTACTGGAAAGACTCACAACGGACTTTCAGGCGAAACTGTTTACCATTCAAGAGGTATCGGCCGTGCACCAGTCGGTCCGGAACCTTATGTTGGACAGAGCAAAAGGTAAAAGGCACATTTCACGTATCTTAGTCAATTGGGCATGGGAAGAAACTAGGAAGGCTGAACCCTGTTCATGGTCTAGTTGCCGACAAATTTAAGGAACTGCTGTCAACTCCAACAAAACCGAAGGAAGGCTGCTGTCTCGGCAGAGGGAAACGATAGCACAGATAGGTATGTTTTCCAGCACACTGTGTCCTAGTTGCAGTGTGGCCAAGGAAACTACTTATCATTTCATAAGGGAATGCGACAGATAGCCCAGGCTACAGAATGAAATTATGGGATCTCTACACCTGCAATGTAATGAAATCATAAAGGAGGGCGGCAAGCAGTGACTATGGGGAAAGAGACTTTCGGACTTATCACTAAACTTTGGTACGCCGAAGCTACTAATACTTCTACTACTTTATTGGGCTTGAATGAAGTGTGTTATAATAATTACTTGTCTATACCTTAGTCTCTGATTGCTAGGAAGAATCTGTTGTCCAAACAAAATTTTAACATATCGAAACTAACTCCATAAGAATTTTAAATTTCGTTTATAAAGCGACAGAAAAAATAGTAAATAAACGATTTAACTTCTATATCGATTCCTTAAATATTTTAATATGTAAGCAGCTTAGGCGGGGATATAGTACAGTTAGTTTAGATAATCAGCTTTGTCAGATTTGAACAACTCATTTGTTTTTCTGCTATGGTTACTGGACTACTTACAGGCATTTGACTCTCTGACTCAGTGACAAATTTTGCTGGCCAAACTGAAAGTCTATGGATTTCCTCAAAATGCAGTCAAATGGTTTGACGCGTACTTGGCTGGTCGAGAAGCAGGTGAATGTAGATGTCAATGATAAACACTTGTTATCCAAAACTCTATGTCGACAGTTTAGTAGGTCAATTTTGGAACCTTTGCTATAGTAACATTAGTCACAGCTGACTTATCCTACAAATCTTTCAATTTCATATCATCTTTATATCGACGATTGCCGAATCTACTTATCATTTCCCTCTCTTCTTTAGTCTTCATCCTTTATCACTATTAACGAAAATTTAAGAAAATAAAAATGAACTAGTTCGGATTTTCATATAATTAATGTGAAATATATTCAAATTTTCCGATTCCATAGATAAATCGAATAGATAAATTTTTTATTCTTTGTATTCTGAACTGACGAAATCGAGAACTGAAAGAATTACAGTTTTACTCAACATTTTTTTTATAAGCAACACTAAAACAATCTCAAAGATATGAAAGCTTCTGATTAAAAATTAAACCTAAATGATCACTGTTAAAAATGTTGATCCGCACGTCACTGATAATCAGTCGCAAACACTCTCCTCCATCAGCTCGCAATTTTTGTGTTACCAAAGACCATTGCTACAGATTAATGTAAAATGATCAGCAACTAACACCGCAATAATCACCATTCATTTCTTTAACTGTCTTTTTCGAAATTGTCAACAGGAAAGGAAATGCAAAACTAGGAGTTATCTTTAAATATGATTTGAAATTCACGAAATTCTGGACATGCACCACGTGATTTTAAAATTTATAATGAAAATAAATGATGAATATTTTTAAACGTTTTTCTGAACCTCAAGCATATCAATTTAGTACAATGTCCATCGTCAAGAGCTCGAAATATGTCATTTGTTATATGCGAATACTATATGCAACTAAATCCACTTGGAAACCCTGATTAAGTACAATATTTTATTTAAATGTGTATTCAGCTATTCGGCCACTATTTTTTCAAAAAATACTGATGGCTCTAAGATCAGAAAGTTCTTTTGGATCTCTGTTTTAAGGAATTGGTAATTAAATTACGAATATGTTTTTAAATTTTAGGAAATTGTGATCTTAGTGGTGTTAATAATTTTTATGAGATGAGGATGTATATAGGAGCAGCAAAATCTAATAAGGAGGTACTTGTAAACCGTCAGAACCAGAGGATCTATATCTCATTTTAACAAGGAATCCTTGTTGAGAGCCTCCAAATGAGATCTGAAATTATGCTAAGGGGACATTTATTCATATTATATTATTTTGATAGTAAATGATAGTTTAAGGTTTATTATTATTTGTAAAATATTAATAAAAAAATTATTTATAGAATTTGGGCACCAAAAACAAGAAAAATATTATTTTTGCGTTTTTAATTGCTAAAGTTTTTAACTCATTCCATACATTCTTATTGCTTTTATTCTTCTCTGGATGACCTTCTATATTTATAGCACTGGGTTCGAATTTCCAAATACAATTAAAATAAACAAAAGACCAACAATATCCAAGAAGAATATTAAATAACATTTGCATAAAGAAAATTAATCTAAAAGAGATTAAAATCATATAAGCCTAATACATTTAGCTTCTATGCATATATCTTTTTATTCAATCTCAAACATTATTTAAAAATAATATTTTCATTTAATTAATCTGGAAAATTAACCTAACCCCAGGCAAGCCAATTTCTTCCCATTTAGCGGCAATTTTTCCTGCCTTAAATTATTACCCTCGTTAGCCAGCATAATGGTTGCGAATATTTTTTCGCCTTAATCGAGTTTTGTGCCCTTTCTCCGATACAAAGAGGGGAACAATTGTATAATGAGGAGCCATCTATAAATGTATTTGACTACATTATTAGTTCGATATATAATAAATGTGAATTATCAATCACAGGTGAATAATAATTTTAGATCTATATATAAAACATTCAACTCCTCAATATAAAATAACTTTTTTCTGGATACAATCCATCCAGTTTGAATAAAAAGAAAATTCTATATTATATAGAATGATACGCGGCCTTTGATTTAAGTAAAGAAATATACGGGTGGCCCATCGAAAACGTACCGCAAGGCATTACAGAGTGCGAAAAAATTTTTTGGCAAAATCCAAAAATACGTCAAGTATGTTTGTTAGGGGGACAACTTTTGACATAAAAACCTTTTCAAAAACCTCAACCTCCTAAGCGGGGGTGACATCCTTTAATTTTGTTCAAATGGGACGGGCGGTCAAGTGGTACCTCTTGACATTCCCTATACAACGCTGCTTAGTTTTTAAAAATCGAGTCACTCGTTCAAGAAATATGGGCCTTGAAAATTAAACAATAATCTGTGACGAAAAATGCAAAAAGCGATTAAATTCTTACCATGTTAATCAAGTAAATACTCGAAGTGCTGTCCGCCAACGTTCATACAATGATACAAATTATCTTCAAACTATTGCCGAACGTTTAGAAGCATTTGCGGTGTCACTTCGCCACATACGTTAATAATTCTTCTTCGCAACTCTTCTAATGTAGCAGGTGGAGTTTTGTGAACTACAGATTTTATGTGCCCCACAAGAAAAAATCTAAAGGACCTAAGTCGGGTGACCGAGGTGGCCACTTAATTGCGCCCCTTCATCCTATTCAGCGTTCGGAAATCTGTCATTTAAATAGTTGCGTACATTTAGTAAGAAATGTGGAGGAGCTTCGTCTTGTTGGAAAATCAATTCCTGTTCATTGTATGCACGGTCTCTTCTTTGATATTTGTTAAAGCTGGGTCGATGGCATTTTGTAACAAATCTAAGTACATAAATTTCCAGGGAGGAAAAAAGGGCCCAAAATAGAATTTTCAAAAATACCAGCCTATACATTTAACTTCTGAGGGTGTTCTGTGTGTGTTTCGTGGACAATCCTTGGATTGCTGTAAGCCCAATAACGCCAATTGTGGCGAATCACTAAACGATTTAGGAAGAAAGAACACTCGTCCGATAAACACACATTAAATATGAAATTATCATTGTTTAACGCTCGCTCACTCATAACTTCGCAAAACTGCCAGCGACGATTAAAGTCGTCTTCATTCAATTCTTGCACTAAGCCAATTTTATAGGGATAGAACTGGTATTTCTTCAATACCCTTTGGACACTTATTCGAGACACACCCGTTGCAATGGCCAATTTTCTTGTACTTAGCGTACTATCCTTGCAACTTCCCCCAATACTGCAATCTCCAGAGCTTTATGAAACCCTGCATTTTCAATATTGCTCTTCCTGTTATCAACTGAACCTGTTTTGCGAAACTTTGCAACCAATTGCCGAAGAATTTTCCCAGAGAGATGTTTCCCAGGATGCTGTTGATTAAATAAATCCGCGACCCGATTTCCACACTCATTGTTTTTTAAAAAAAAGCTTAATAATCTCTACTCTTTCTGCAATTGAGTACACCGTAACTGATAATAAATTTAAGGGTTCAACAACTTTTAAATACTTTAACCACAAAACAGGTATCTAGCAAGACTACTTGGCCTAATTTAAACGTGAAGAAAGAAACCAGATATTTTTATTCCAGTTCATTTAAAAGACAAAAAAGACTATGTTCTTTCTAGGTTCAGTCTCACTCTCTCAATAAATTTTAATGATATCGTCACATATTATTGTTCAACTTTCAAGGGCCCATATTTCTTGAACGAGTGAATCGATTTTTAAAAACTAGGCAGCGTTGTATAGGGAATGGCAAGGCCTTTTTAAGGAAGTATCACTTGACCCCCGTCCCATTTCAAAAAAATGAGGGGATGTCACCTCCGCTTAGGAGGTTGAGTTTTTTGAAATGGTTTTTATGTCAAAAGTTGTCCCCCTGACAAACATACTTGACGTATTTTTGGATTTTGCCGAAAAGTTTTTTCCCACCCTGTAATGTCTCGCGGTACGTTTTTGATAGGCCATCCTGTATAATGTAATTAGGCCACATCTAATTTCCAATCTAAGTGAATGTAACAGAAAACCTGTAAAAATGTAAAAGGTTCAAAGCTCGATCAGTAACTTTAGCTTTATGTTTATTGAATGAAAAATATTCTTTCGATACCTACGTTTTTTCTTGCAACATTTTAACAAAATTATCATTTTATTACTATAAAATTACTTTATTACTAAAAAAAAACAGAAAAATACTTTTCTCGGATTTTTGTCAGAAGAAAATCATATAGAGAATTCGTACTTAACATTATAAGGAGTTCCAGGGTTTATTCCTTGACAATGCGTCAAGTCGAAGTCCATTTGCAGATTATCTGGAATAATTTTATATGCTGGAGCCTAAGATAGCTTCATATAAGAAAATAAATGTCAGATCTGGTGATTACGCTGGCCATTACACGGCGGCATCCAATCCACCTATTTGGATACATTTTCCGTAAACATTTTCCAATATTTCTAAAATAATGAATAGACTCCATCCTGTTAAGACATAAGGTTCAATTGAGATTTTAATGGGTTTAGAGTAATGTTCTCTTGAAGTATTAGAAAATATCAGGACGGCAAGAAGGGCAAGAAAATATCATATATGTCAGCTACTTCTTTAGCAATTTGCTGGAGAACTACCATCTTGCATTTTAAAATCTTGGGAAATATTGAATACATTTTACCATTTCTTAGTACTATTAGGAATAAGAATTGAAGTTGTCTTACATTATCATCTGCAAGCAATCGATATAGTGACTGTCCATATTATCCTCAATGTCAATAATGAACACTGAATACCAATGGAAAAAAATTGGTGCACTACTGAAAGGAATATAATCACAAAATTTAAAACCATAGTATTCATTGCTGGATAATTAGCAAGTACTGCAATATAAGTATGTAAATAACTATTGCTTCACTTAATATAAAAAAATCATAAGCAAATCTAAGATTAATGCCATTGATGCCCTTGCTATAGCTTTCTCCGGACATTTAATAAGAAGCATGTGACAAATTGTTAATAGAACTATCAAATAATCTGATGATTTCCATATGTAGGTCCTAAATCTAATATTAATTTTTTGGAGAATCTTAAAAAACGTTAGCTTTCAAGCATTTTTAAATTTAAGGAAATACCTTTTAATAGAGTTACAGAAATTATGAATTGAATCCAATAGTAAAACCTCATCCAAACGTGAATTAAAGATTGGTACACCTCAGGATTCTGTTCTTCGTTCTTTAATTTTGTATAAATTAATGTATTTTTAGGTATCTTGTTGGAACCTACACTCTTTTTACAAATGATACCATATTTCAATTAAATCTTGTACAGTTGGGATTTTTTTATTGCATAAAGGTATAAAAGACCGTTGAAAAGTAATTTGTTTTAAATCTTCAATCAAACTTATAAAAAATGATAATAAAGTAACGTTGTTTCCAGGGCCGTTCCGACCCGGGGATGCGGGGCACCCGGGCGGCAGGTCAGAGGGGACGCCGCCCCAAAAATAACTAAATAAATATTTTTAAAATTTAATAATTTGTTTCAAAAACTATTATACACATATTGTTTTAAAATATTATACATATGTAAATATTATTAATTAATAATTAATGTATTAAAGTTACTTTATAACATTCTAAATATTATTAGTTATATTTCCGATTCAAATTTAATAGGTATACCTAGATATACGCTTCAGTCCGCTTCAGGTCGCAACGAGTTGGAAAAAATATGTCGCGACGAAGATTTTTCAGGAAAATACTTGTCTGTGGTCAAGGCATATAAATGCGTGCAGTGCGTGCACTTGTTTCATTTTAAATTTTAAGCGTGTAGCCTATAGTCGTGTAAATCGCAACGTTATTAAAAGCTTTTGTTTAATATTGTGGTAAAACAGAGAGTAAAAATTAAAAAGGTAAGTATCTCTACACATACGTTAATTTGATTACATATTTTTTGAGCTGTCATATAAAATTTAAATATCGTTTTTATATTTTTGAAATATATAGGATGTTTGGAAAATGGGTAGCCAAACGGAAATGGTGGATGATTGAACCTACTGCCTATTTATAATGCATAATATGTTTTTATTTTTCCTGAAATTTAAGAGTTTTTTTTTCCTTTTTTTAGATACCTATTACTCCTATTAGAAATCTCCCAATTTTTTTACTCTTGAGATTTTTTAAATTTTTTTTAGCACAATTAATTTTATTTTAAAAAGTAATGTTGACCTATTTAGAGTCAAATAATATAATAACTAAAAAAAAATAATTAATTTTGAACTTGAGGAAAAAATTATATGCGTTATGAATAGCCAGTAGTCGCACTCATCTACTAATTTCGTTTGGCTACTCACCTTTCAAATATTAGTTATTTAATTAATAAAAAAGTTGCATTTAATCTTAATATTTATTTTTTTTTTATTTGAAACGTTTAAAATATATCTCTTTATTTATTCAGGCAAAATATAGGATAACTTGGATTTATTTTAATTTTGGATTTGTTTTATTATAGATGTCTGATAATCGAAAAAAGCTTTCTGGAGCACAGTATAGAAAACGAAAGTGTGAAAAAGAAGAATTAACTAAAAAGGCTTGCAGTTAACTCCAAGCGTTTTTAATCCCAACAAGATCACATGACAAACCATCAAGTTCCCAAGGCCAAGATGAAAATGTGATGGAGACTATATGTATAATGGTCAATAGCGGAGAAGAGAAGGAGAACTCATCCAATACCAAAACTATAGTGGAAGGTGATGTTTTATTAGCAGAACAAGGATCTGAAGTAAGCTTTGAAAATATTAATGTCTATAGCCAGGATCTTGGCTATTGGCCAAATGTTTTATTGGATAAAATTAAATTAACTCTGATAGAGTTAGGGCCTACGCAACTAACGGAGGCTGATATGACGTTTCCTTTAAATAAAGACAATAGAGGATTCTCATCTATTTATTATAAAAAAAAAAATGTATAATGGAGAAATAATTCCGAGGGTTTGGCTAGTATATTCTAAATCAAAAGATTGTGTATATTGTTTTCCTTGCAAAATATTTAAAACTTTTTCTGGTGGTAGTGGTTTGGGTGAGGGTTATAACGATTGGAGACATTTAAGTCAACTTATAGAAAGACATGAAAAGTCAAAGGGGCATATTTGTAATACAAAATCTGTGATAACTGATTCACTAAACGAGAAATTAATAAACATGGAAAAAGATAGATGGGTTTCTGTTTTGAAAATTATAATTTATGTTGTCAAGTTTTTAGCCGGTCAAAATTTGAATTTTAGAGGTGAAAATAACAAGATATACGAGCAACAAAACGGAAACTTTTTAAAATTAATCGATACAATTGCCAATTTTAATGAAACAATATGCGATCACATTAACAGGATTAAAAGAACTTTATCAAATATGCCTCATTATTTAGGTGTTCATATTCAAAATTAATTAATTTTCCTTCTAGAAGAGCAAATAAGACATGACATTATATCTATGTTAAATGCTAGTAAATATTTTTCAATTATTTTGGATACGACTCCTGACGTGAGTCATCAAGACCAACTAACTATTGTAATAAGGTTTGTTTTATTAAATAATACATCAAAGCAAATCGAAATTAGAGAGCATTTTTTGGGATTCATTTCAATATCAGATTCGACAGGACAAGGCTTGACTAATGTTTTATTGGATTTTTTGGAGACTCACAACATTTGTTTAGGCGATTTAAGGGGTCAGGGATATGATAATGGAGCGAATATGAAGGGTCGCAATAATGGTTTACAAAAAAAATTATTGAATTGAACGCTAGAGCTTTTTACGTGCCTTGTGCAGCCCATAGCTTAAATTTAGTTGTTAATGACGCTGCAAAAGCATTTTTAGAAATTACAAGTTTCTTTGCTATTGTGCAGGAAGTTTACGTTTTTTTCTCCGCATCAACTAAACGTTGGCAAGTTTTAAAAGATGAAATCCCAACGTTAACACTAAAACCTCTTTCTAGTACTAGATGGGAAAGCAGAATAGATGCTCTGAAAGTTCTTAGACATAATTTAGGAAAAATATATGACGCTTTATTTGCACTTTACTATTTAATTTATTTGTTCCATTATTATATGGTATAATGTGTTAACAAAAATTAATATTGCAAGTAAAGTGATGCAGGAATCCGATGTTGCTCTACCTAATATTATTTTAATCTTAAAACAGACTTAGATCAGATGAAGGTTTCACTGATATTTTAGAGGAGGCCAAAAAAGTTGCCGAAGATATTGATTGCGACCCTTCGTTTCCTCCGGTTAATATTTTTAGACCCCGAACAAAAAAGCGTTTATTTGACTATGAGTGTGTAGACGAGGCCCCTAAAAATCCAGTTGATCAGTTTAAAATGAATTTTTATTTTGTTATATTAGATACTACATTATTAAAATTGGAAGAAAGATTCGAGCAAACGAAGCAACATGATACGTTGTTTCATTTTCTTAACAACCTACATAGCTTTCTCCAAACAGAAAAATCAATTAGGTTTGCAAAATGTGAAGCTCCTGAGAAAATTTTATATGATCTATCAAAAAATTAAAAAGATATTTTAGCTCAAGATTTATCTGATGAAATTGATAATGTTGCACCCTATATTTCCCCTGAAATGAATGCCTTAAATGTTCTTACCTACCTATTTGTAAATAACCTCATCTATGTTTTTCCCAATTTAGTAATTTCCATTAGAATTTTCTTAAGATTACCTAGTAGTCACAGTAGCTAGTTGAGAAAGAAGCTTTTCTAAACTCAAAATAATAAAAAATTATTTACGATCCACAATGGGTCAAGAGAGGCTTTCTGACTTATCAATAATTAGTATAATTGCAGAAAATATAGATGTGTCTAACATTGTTAAAACATTTTCAATAAAAAAGCGAGAAAAGCAAACTTTGTATAATCATTGGATATGTTAGCTACCTGCCCCTTTATGTTTACATATACATATTATAAAGTGCGTGTTGCGTATGTAAATAATATGTATGTATGTATTTAATTACAACTTATTTGTAAATACATTACATTACAAATAAATTGTAAATAAAATTATGATTTAATATAAAATAAAGTGTTTATGTTTCTAAAATGTTGTTTTTTTTAACGTTAAATTATTTTAAGTTATTTATTTACAAATGTTTATCAAAGGCCGGATTCGGTGGGGTAAAGGAGGGGCGGCAAAATTTTTTTCACACCCGGGCGGCAGATACCTTAGGAACGGCCCTGGTTGTTTCTATCACATTGGGCAAATCCCAGAAAAATACTATTTGCAGACAATTCAAACGCTAATTCAGTAACGGATACGGAAAAAAGGAGAACATTCTCATATTTATATTCCCGTTTCCGTTTAAGGTTTCATAAAATATAGTAATTAAGTATTATTATCTCACTATATAACTATAATAGGAAGAAACAAATTACAAACGATCCAGACTGTAATTTAGAAATTCAATTATATAAAAAATGATGATAGAAAAAAGTTAAAAAGTTTAATTTTCATATTCATATTCCCTTTTCAGTCTAAGGTAAGATAGAAGATTAGAATTAAATTATTGCCTGTATCACATTGGGTAAACTTAGTAGTTTACCCAAAAAATTAAGTAGGTTAATCAAAGTTTTGAATCATGTATTTAAATTACGGAGCTGGCTATAGGGTTATATGACTGAACCTTGAAAATGCTTAACACACTACGCCTTTATATTTTCGGAAATCAATATTTAGCAATATTAATATCTAAAGTAATTTATTCACACGAACTTGATGTTAATTCTTGTTTATTTTTATTAAAATTCTGTGAATAATTTTAAATATGTATAAGTTTCAACATAAATAAAAAATTTAAGTTGAAATAAACATTTACTTGAATGCCTGAAATTAAATTATACACGGTTGAAACATAAAAAAGAATCAATGCTATACGACATTCCAATCTATTGAAAGCCTTTAACAAGTCTTTAAGTATTACATACACCTAACTTCTATTATTTTTTTGCAGCAGGGTTATAGAAACCATAAAATGTTAGTTACTCTATATTTCTGTGCAAACTCCACGATATTTTTCTAACATTAAATGCTTTAAATTCATTATATTCTCGAGAGCGTTTAATAAATTAGAGAATTGATACTCTCGCTCAATGATTCTTAATATTTAACCTCTTCATCCTTGAATAAAGAACACATTTTTTAAGTCTTTTTGTCTGTCTGGAGGCGGTATTTCCATCAGAGAAAAATTAAAAATTAACAGAAGTAGGTCAGACAAAATTAACGGTAACATTAGATCAGGACCTGATGTTTTCATTTATTAAAACCATTTTACGCCTGCTCATCTGAAGTTTTTAATTAAAATTTTTTCAATGTCCTCTACCATGTGCCACTGCTTAAAAACACTAAATTATGAAAAATCTAAGAAGGCATTTTAATTATTCTGAACTTCCATAATGGAAAATTTTAATCACTTGTAGTAGATGTGATTGATTCTCTTCTGTATCTAATTTATTAATCGTTGTAATTTTTTCGGACAGCAAAATAGAATGCTGTCTGTTTTTTACTGCTTGGAATAAATTCTATAATAAATAAATGGAAGCGTATTCGGAAAAAAGCTCGGACACGATAATTGAGATTATAAATTGCGCATTTTTTACAATTATTTTTTTTATACAGGGTGTGCCATGTAGGCGGGGCTAATACCAACTTTCTTATTTTAAATGGAACACTCTATATGTTATTACATTTTTGGATTCTGCATAAAGTTCTAAACATTTTAATGTATCACATGCCATACCTTTATTCAAATTTTTTTAAGTTTTGATTTTTTATTTTATTTTTTTTTTGAATTCAAAAAATATGCGTTTCAGTAAACAGTTTTTTTTTCGTAATGTATTTTATGAATGTTCTATAAAAATCTGGCATTTTTAAAGTTTCGACTTTTTATAAATTTTGGCATTGCTACAAGACGTGCCTTTACTGTCGGATAATCAGATTTATGTTTCTTTTATTTTTTTACGAAATGGGCTATTTAAGTGAAAAACACAAGATTAAATTTGAAATATGATTGAAATATTAATGATGATTGGGTACGGAGATAAAACAAGAAACCAAAATGAAGTTTTGCAATTATTCGGACAGAAGTATCCTGATTTACTATCCATATCTCAAACTACTATAAGCAAGATGGATAAACAGTTTCGAGAAAATGGCCCCGTAAGAACAATAAGTAGTTCTCATCGATCTGCGCTTAAGAAGACATCAAAATTAATGTGTTAATAGTCATTAAAGAAAATCCTAATATTCCCACTAGGCAGGTTGCGCGCAAATTGGAAGTGAACCAGTCTTCAGTAGTAAGGGTTCTGGAAGAAGAAAAATTTTATCCCTATAAACTAACAATTCTCCAGGAACTCAATGAGGAGCATGCAGATAGAAGAATTCAATTTATGGAATTCATGCAAAATAATAATCTTATTACAGAAAACATTTTTTCACACATCTTTTCCGATGAGTCGATATTTATGCTGAACGGAGAAGTGAATCGTCAAAATTGCCGTTATTGGGCACAAGAAAATCCATGTTGGATGAGGCAAGGCCACACTCAACACCCAGAAAAAGTAAATTTTTGGGCAAGAATTCTAGGTCAGCAAGTTAAACGCCCAATTTTCTTCAAAGAAAATTTAAAATAAAGCAAGGTACTTACAGTTTTTACAAAAAGAACTAATTCCAAATCTAGCTATTCTATTCTCTGATCCAATAGAAGCTGATATGCCGAATAGAAACATCTCGTTTCAGCAAGATGGTGCGCCCCTCCATTTTGCAAGACCTGTTCAAAACTATCTGGATACTATTTTTCTAGGCAGATGGATTGGCAGAAGAGGACCTTTTGAATGGCCACCAAGATCGCCCGATTTGACTCCGCTGGATTTTTTCCTATGGGGATATTTGAAATCCAAAGTTTATGTGACCAAGCCGGCAAATATTGAAGAGTTGAAAACTAGAATAATGCAAGAGTGTCGAAACATCTTTTCATTTTAGGGTGTCCCATTTAAAATAACAAAGTTGGTATTAGCCCCGCCTACATGGCACACCTTGTATAAAAACTTTTTATTGTAAAAATCAATTGACGTGTCTGAGCGTTTTTCCCCATTTATTTCTTATCGAATTTATTCCAAGTTACAGACTCGCACTGTATATATAAAGTCATATGCACTCTATGATAGCGTTATTATTCATGATTTGGTACCATTTCACTGCAAATAGAACATTTCCCTCTGAAGGATTGAGATAAGAGACCTATATTATCCTTACTGAATATCTGCCAGACGAGCCAAATTAATAGTTCGCTACCTAAAGACAAATAATTGCTAAATTTAGAACGAAAACTAAAAAAAATAGAAAACAATGTTAAATCAAATCTTACTTCCTGAGTGCTGCCAGCAGCATCACATTACTTAAAACCATAAGTATTTCAGGCATTTTCATATTAAAGGAAGTGATTTTAAATACAGTTAGACACATTAATCAGCTTAAAAATAAGAACTTCAGAGATGTCGTTCTTAAGGCGGTTAAAGCAAATAACGATCTTCATTCTTCTGACTATATTCTGCTTGAAAAAATTAAAATTCTTTTTCGGAATGCATGAGAAGCTTTTATAGTTTCTCCAATAAAAATATATCTGGATGAGTAACTGCATACATAACTTCTTTCAGGCTAAATGGTTTGTTTTCTCGAGTGCGGTAATTTGTTTCATGAAAATCGATAAAAACAAAAACATAGTATTGGATATACTTAACTTGATAGCATATGTTTCTAATGCCTTTAATGAGTAATGCTAGTAGTACTTAGTTTTATTGAATAATCTTGTCCTACGATCTTTAAAACTTTCGATTATGTTGGCCACTGATTCGAATCCTTTCAAAATTACAATTTACCAGACTCTGCAATTCAATGAAGCAATCTCATCCAAAGGTGAATTAAATATTCGTGTGCGTTAGAATTCTATTCTTAGTTCTATACATTGTTAATTTATGTAAATGATTTGTCTTTTTTGGACTCTATGGTCGATTTATGATTGTAGGGATTTTGCCTCATGAAATTTCCATTTTTATATTTATATAAAGGTAATAAAATTATACTGGCTCTATCATATTGAGTAAATTTTGTTGTCTTTTTTAGCTTTTGTATCGGTCTGGAGCCGTTTGTTCCATCAAACAAAAATTAACAGCTGTAGGTCAGAAAAATGATTTGTCTTTTTTGGACTCTATGGTCGATTTATGATTGTAGGGATTTTGCCTCATGAAATTTCCATTTTTATATTTATATAAAGGTAATAAAATTATACTGGCTCTATCATATTGAGTAAATTTTGTTGTCTTTTTTAGCTTTTGTATCGGTCTGGAGCCGTTTGTTCCATCAAACAAAAATTAACAGCTGTAGGTCAGATGTCAGATTAAAGGAAGCATTAGATCAGGAGTTAATGTTTTCATTTATTAGACTTATATTTGCGCCTGCTTGTCTAAATTGTTTAAATGTATGAACATCCCTTACCTTGTTCCACTGCTTGGAAAACAATTCTATATTACACAAAATCTAAGAGGTTCTTTTTAACATCATATGTAATAGAGGTATCTTTTATCTCTAGATTTACTTATCTCATTTTTTTAACAGCTAAATGTATATAAAGTGAGATGCGTTATTAATCATGATTTGCATAATATATTTTAACCTTTTAAAGAAAAGGCATAAATTATGCCTCGTTACTATTTATTTTAAGGCCATATCCTTGTTATGTTCAGTTGGCCAATCTTCTACTTTAAATCGTCTATGCTATCTGCTTTTATGAATGAATGGTCTGCATATCTGATATTATTGTCAAACATTTCATTTCATTTGATTAAAGATATTTATCTTTTTTTACGGAATAAACTGGCACAAAAGAGCAAACGCTGATATCCGTGTATCACGAGTAGCGCTAGAGCTACGAAAGGGGTCTGTGGATATTTTTCATAAGTTCTAATGTTTAGGAAAGACGTGCCTTGGAAATTAAGTCCACAGGCTTGCGCTTCTCCATAAACAGGAGTCCCGATATAGCAACGTTCTAGACGTCTGCAGCTGCACTCGATATTCATGAGTTGCATCTGTCTATCGAGTAGATCTTACGTGTATACCTCTAAGTGGAATGATATGGGCCAGTTCGGAGGAGCATTTACCGTGATGATATCGCTAACACAGAGTCAGATCTGCCACCTTCCTTCTATGCGCCAAACTGTCCTGAGCAGCCTGACCCTTAACTACGGTAAACTCACTGTATGAACAGGGCAGATCCACGGGGGGGAAACTGGTGGAGAATTCCTCCCCAAAAGTCCTTGCAATAGGTGCAAAAAATTGTTAAAAGCTGAACCTTTTTCATACCTATATTTTTCTCATCGCAGTATTACTTCAAGTAACAGTTGAGCTTCATTATATTTTGAATTCTTCTTTACGCTGAATCAAGACCTTGCGCAGAACTAAAATGTAAAAAAGATTGAATGGATTGGCTCTTCTAAATATCAATTATGATATCGGAGTAACTGATGGAAAGAATTTCTAAAATCAGCAGACATCGCTTTAATTTTAATGTATAATATTGCTGTTAATATGCATAAAATAAAAGATTATTTTCAATTGACACTTTATTACCAATAAATGCATTTTATTTCTTAAGTTCCTCCACCTAAAATTTTACTCTGAACCCGCCCATGTGTGTGAATGCACTCACTTCACTCTAAAACTAGTTGAACAGTTGCTTTATTTACTTAGCGATTGCCGGGACTAAATCAATCAGACGGTAATTGATGGGCATCTTTTTTTTCTTGTAAGAATATCAGTTGAATCCACGCAAGTCTCCAGTCTCCAAAAAGGAGACCTCTTCTATATGAAAGAGAAAATAGTTTGCCCAATGGTAGTATCAGCACGGCCGCACGTTTTTTTAATGCTATTGGCGGTATTCTATCAGAGCCAGTGGGCTTGTTAGTGTTCTTTGAGAACTTTTTCAAGATATCTGCGACAGAAGACTATTTCTGGCATCGTAGTAGGTGATGTTTGATGTCACCTTATGAGTCTACAGTAGAGTTTGATGCGAATATCTGACCCAGCAAGTCTGTCTTTTTCATTGAAGTCATTGCACCATCTTTCCTAATCATGATGGAATTTGTGACCTACAGAAATCTTGACCAACTGTATTTGCTACAGACCAGAATGGTCTTGATCCATTTGAGCAATTTAGAAGTTTATTCTTCACTCTCTCATTATATTTTTTATTGTAGATATCGCTCATCTGCTTGCACGCATTTCTCAAGGCATTAAAGTTGACACGATTTGCAAGGCTTGGGTCTTGGCCCCATTTGCGATAAGCATCATTTTTGTTGTTGACTGCCTTGGTGTGAACTTTTATTGAACCACAGTCTACTATCTAAAGAGCTCTTCCAGGTTTTCGGAATATAAGCTTCCATACCTGTCAACATCGCCTCTGAAAACTCGCTCGCTCAAGCTAAAGGATCGTTGGTCCTGAAACAGACATCATTCCAAAACAGTTTCCCACGAAGAGAGGAACTCTTTTAAATGTCTCCAGTTGGCGGATCTAAAATGCCAAACTCTACGCGGCATAAGCGAAGCCTGAGTTTTCATTTATAGTTTATAAGTTGCGGTTAATAATTTCTGATCTGAGGTGCCTAGTGGTGCATGTTTGATGGCATGAGAAACAGATTCATTAAGCTAGTAAAGTCTCCCTGTTAATCCGTTAGGCTGCGACTAATCGCAAACTCTTCTGCTTGCCGGTCCTCATCATCAATCCTGTTAGAGTATATCAACTAGTTGGCCTTGTGGACATTACAGTTTCCCGCAATAACAATTTCTGCACTTAAATGGTTTGCTTGCAGATCGTCGATTTTATCAGCAAGTCGGTGAAAAGCCCTCTGTAGCGTGTCATCACATTGTGGTATGTAGAGAAAGCAGAAATACTTTGTTAATCTTCGGGTTGTTATTTTAAACAACATAAAATTAAGCCCTGGAGTTTTCAGAGTTTCTTTCCGCTGACAATATATATCGCTTTTAATGATCTATGACAGATTCCTTAATTTTTAAAACTTTATCAAATAATTTTGCAAGTCATAAAGCAAGTTTTCTTAACTCCATATTATTCTTAATAAGTCTTTTTTTTTCCCTAAAATATTTTTTATGGTCCACAGCATTACTTCAGAATTATACCTTTCAATAATTCTGAATTTATCAAATTCGGAGACAAGTTTTCTTTATTCGTATTTCACTTCAAAAGCCAATTTCATATATTCTTTTTAGTAGTATTCTCTTAGTCCATAATCTTCCTAGAATTTTTTCCAATGTTTTCTTTATGTGTAGCTTGATTTTTTGAGTCTTTTCACGTAGAATCTTTTTATGTCATTTTTGTAATACTTAATTTCTCTTTAAATTCAGTTAACCTCTCCATCATCTTTATCAAGAGTGACGGCTTATCTGTATTATATTGATTGCTTCGTTTCGAGCCTTTAATATCATAATTTTCCTGTATAGTGATTAAATTGTCATCGTAAAATGGCAATATTAATCATAATTTGAGCATTTGCATAATGCACTTTATGCCTGCTAACCATTACAAATCATGCGTTGTTGCTATTTCTCTTGAGTCCATATTTATTACTGGTGATGTTCAGTTGAATACTCATTCGCTTTAAATCATCCATATTATCAGCTTTTATAACTATAAAACTCTGATAGTACCAATGAATATTTCATTTAATTTAATTAAGGATAAATATCTTTCATGGAGGATTATTTACTTTGAAAAGCTTTGTTAAATTCTTCTCAATATCTAACCGCCAGGTTCCCTTGTCCTGTAGAAGTCATTTGGGTATTATTTTCTTTATAGTAGTATTATCCTAAAAAAGTTTTCTTATCTATTGTTTCAATACAGTCCTTTCTTCTTTCTCATCCAAAAATGAATCTGCTAGTACCTTAATTTTGTGGAAATTTTTAGGTAAAATATTCAAAAATATTATAGAAAATTAGCTATTGGCTGAATTATTCTATAAAATCTTCTGCTGATATAAACTTTCTACGTAAACTTTTAAAGGCATCATAAAAAATCAGCTTTTTTGTTATTGGTGGAGTTTGCTTGTTCCAACATACCTCAGAGCTTTACTACTCTGAGTGAAGACCCTCTTGATTATTATAAGGGATTTGACTGTATCACATTTGCGTGGTTCACCCTATAGCCTTTGGAAAATAATAAATAGTGCCGGTATTATTAATACTTTATTTTAAAACACTTCATAGAGTTTACATTAAAAACATTTGTTTTAACGGAATCTTACTATACACAAAATATAACTAAAAACCCGGGAGATACAGCACACTTTTTGCGTATCGGGTGATGAAAAATCGAGAGAGTGAGAGAGCGCGCGAACAAAACTAGCCAGGCACAGTCTTTCTCCTTTTTTCTTAGGATTCACCATTTATATGTCACAATTGACTCTGTGCTTTTCACATTTAGGCGATTAAAAGTCAACAATCCATCAAAGTCTTTTAAGGTACATATTCACCGGTTGTCCTGAGTAGCAACACGTTTTAAGGTATATATTAACTGCTTTTGCTGAGTTGCAACAGTTATTTTTCTAAATTTTGTCTCCTTATTTGACAGAATTAAACGAGAAGATCTAAACTAGGTAGACTTATTACTAGTATGGAAAGCCATAAAAAAATTGCATTTTTGGTAAATATTTTTGATAAGTCTTTATTTTCAAAAGATTTAAGTTTTACTCCTCTTTTTGTATTTTCTTGGATCACTGTTTTTAATCATGAATTTCATTAGTTATTGGTGATTCTGTGAGATGCAGTCAATAAATGACTGCATCTCACGCTTGTCTAAAATATTTTCGTTTTACATAATCTGTATGTTCTCCATGTGAATTATAACTTTGATCATGTTTTTCTATTTTTTTTGCTTTCCTTATCGAAGTATATATTTATTTGAATTTTATTTCAAATATTAACACTAATTGTTTCATGTTACTTAACAATTATTTGATTATTTAATTACCCTCATTCATTAATTGCGGCATTCTCTTCCTCTTCAGCATCAACTTTTTCGTGAATCTTACAATACCCCGGTTCGCTATTAATAGTTCTGTTGATCTATTATGATTTCAAGATATATTCACTTATACAGGGTGTTTCAGAACTATGGAATCAAACTTCTGGGGGTTGTTCAGTGCAAATTTATAAAAAAAATTAATTACCTAAATACGATCTGCTGCATTTATTTTTACCTTTTGTACATGATACCATAACAATTGTTTAAAATCAACGCTTATCAATGTCAATTCTCAATGTCATGTTTAAAAATTTTATAGCTTACAATTTTTAAACATTTATTGGTAATGGAAAACTTTACCAATCAAGAATTGGCGGATATCCATTTGGCATACGGAGCAACAAACTGCAATGCACGAGCAGCATCGCGGTTGTATCATGAACGTTATCCCGAACGACAGCATCCTGGATACAAAAAGTTTATTGCGGTTCATCGGCGGCTCGCTGAAACAGGCATGTTTAAGGCCAAGATGCATGATACTGGTGTTGCTCGAACCGTAAGAACGGTCGAATTTGAAGAAGAGGTACTTCAGCAAGTTGCCGATGAACCATCAAATAGCACACGTGACGTCGCTAAAAATATGAATACGAGTAACGCTTCTGTCTGGCGGGTACTTCACGAGCAACAACTCCATCCTTACCACTTCCAGAAAGTTCAAGGTATGACTGCAGCCGATTATCATCCTAGAATTCAATTTTGTCGATGGCTTCCGGATCACAGCTTTGCACAACCAAATTTTTTACGATATGTTTTGTGGACCGACGAAGCCTCTTTCACAAGAGACGGTATTTTTAATAGTAGGAATAGCCATGTTTGGGATGAAGAAAATCCTTATGCAATTTTTCCAAGAAAACATCAGAATCGTTGGTCTGTCAACGTATGGGCAGGCATTGTTGATGATTATTTAATTGCGCCATACCTTCTACCGGAACGGTTAACAGGACCTATTTATCTGCGTTTCTTGGAGGAAGTTCTCCCAGAACTCCTTGAAAATGTTCCACTAAACGTTAGACAGCAAATGAGGTTTCAGCATGATGGAGGGTCGGCTCATTTTGCTGTACAAGTACGCGAGTATTTGGCTCAGCGATTTGGGCACCATTGGATTGCCAGAGGTGGAGCAGTTTCTTGGCCTCCTAGGTCACCCGATTTAACGTCGCTCGATTTTTTCTTGTGGGGACATGTAAAGTCTTTAGTCTACGAAACTCCAGTAGAATCGGAGCTAGACTTAATTGGACGAATAACAGCAGCATTTGAAATCATTCGAAACGAGGTTCAAATTTTTAGTGTAGTCCGCCGAAATCATGTGCGGCGTTTAAATCGGTGTATTGAGGCTGGAGGAAGACATTTTGAACAATTATTGTTGTGATGGTATCATATACAAAAGGTAAAAATAAATGCATCAGATCCTATTTAGGTAATTAATTTTTTTTTTTTAATTTAAACGCGTCTTAGGGCCGTAGTGGCATAGTCACACATTTCCGGACATGGGTTCCTATACTCAAATGTATTCTACTGTTGCACTGAACAACCCCTAGAAGTTTGATCCCATAGTTCTGAAACAACCTGTATATGTAGAAATCCTTCGTATTCCCTTTCTAGTCAATATAATATGCCATATATTTTTATTATTAACTTTAGCATCAAGTTGTTTTGTGGATCAGTTACTATATAAATTGATTCAATGGATACTAAAGCAAGATGAGACAGTGTAGCTATTTGCATAATATGTATTCTCTACTATATTTATTCCCATTTTTGCATCAGTAATTAAGTCCTGTACATAATTAGATACAGGACTCGATTTAAGCAGCTGGTTTATCATGATCTATTTCCATTGCATCCAGTTACTTTACTCAATTAATTTCTTTTGTAGTATGCAGTTAGAGGTTGTGTCACTATTTTTAGAATTTTCAATAATATTTAAATAGAGATAATTTTGTTTGTGATTCCTTGCTTAAGCTATGGAACATTACTAAAGAAAATCATTTTCTTATTTGTTTTAATGTTCTGTTTAAGGTCTGATTATTCTGTTTTTCGCTAAATTCCATTTATTTGTTTATTACCTTTATCAAGATTAGGGAAAGTACCCATATCTGATAAATTCATGTTTAGTGAAGTTGATTCAAGCTTTTTTTATTAACAGAGTTTGGCCTAAATAATAATTTAAATTGCTGAAAGCCTTTCCTCTCATTCTATCACCAGTGCCAAAGAGTATTATATATTAGTATAGAAGTCCATACTGAGCAGAGGAGTGAACTATAAAGGTTACGAAAGGTTGTCGTTCTCTCAATTTTTTTTGGGATTTATTTTATATAGTTGTGTATCTGATGATGAGCTATTATAAGAGCCGAAATGCATAATACGTTGAGTTAAAGATGTTTTGCATTTTATTGTGGGGATTAGTATTAGTACTATTTAGTATTATACATATTTTAATTTTTATTGTCCATTAATATATTCTCCAAATTCATATGTCAATTTTACTGGGGGATCGTTAGAACGCTAGTATTTCGAGGCTGGGGGCTGGGGTTCTAACTTAGGAACATAGTTACAAACATCATTACCTGATGATTTGGATCAGAAATCATGGTTTCAAGTAAAATTTATCTAAACTGAACTTAGTTATGTATGTAAACATATTGAAGGGTGCCTTGGAGAGAGTTACTCCGTCGCATAAACAGCGACTTCCCCAAGGTATTTTACAGGATGAAACTTAGTGTTGGATTGGATAAAGAGCTAGCTCACTGGTATAACTTAAATTGGTCGAGTTAACTTCTTTTCCCAATAACTTTTACACAGGGGTCTCTCCGGGGTACTTTTCTATTAAACTTTTTTAAATAACTTTTTCAACAATCAATGACATCAAACACTCTTTTTAACCACAGTGATTTTCTCCTTGTTTCTGATGACCTTAAGCTGCTCAGGAAAAAATACCACAACATTACCCTGGTAAATGTCTTGCACTTCAAAATAGTTTCACTTTTGGTACCAGACTAATGATACGAATCTAACATTTCCAAATATTAAGCTATTAGGTTTTACCGAAGAAAACATTTAACTGATTCTATCTATCATCAGATTAGAGACAGATTAAGGCTGCTTCTATATTACAATTTTAGAGTATAGTGCACATATCAATTAAATTACAAAGGTATATGAAATTGCTTTCAATAAACAGTACAAAAAATTATTTTGCTTTTATCGGAACACAGCTAGAGTATGTATATTCTGCCTGGTCGCCGAACTATATATATTTCACAATGGATACATGTATTATAGTTTTTGTAATATTCGAGAATTTTATTATGAAAATATCTGTACTGTACTTGACCATCAAGTCATTACCAGATCGAAGAAGAAAAGGCTTAAAACTTCTCTATAGATTGGTTTATTCAACGATAGGATGTCCTTCTTTCCCTCGCATATTCCGGCCCATATCACTTATTTATCCTTTTTCACTAGCCTGTACAGATCTTTCTATTATGGTATTTAGTTCTTCTGAGTCTAGTGTATTCTTCCCAAATCTTTTTTGCTCTCCACGGCAAGCGCATGTTATGCATCGAATAGTTTCTGGTTCTTTTGCAAAGACTAGAGGTCAGGTCTCAGTTTTATACACCAATTCTATTAAGGTGTCCCTTTATTACTAAGTATAACTTAGTCTGTCCCTTTGCAACGTTAGAAGGTCTCTGGCAACTTTTTCGTTTATGGAAAATTTCAAAAAGACGTTGTCCCTATTTGAAATGTCGCATTTTTATCTAGTGAATTTGATGTTGCCACTTTCCCAGGTTCATATTTCTATGCGTTTGCCTCTCGTTTAATAAAGACACTGGCAGATCCTCTTCTAGCAAGTTCATCATCTTTCTAATGTCCTGGTAACCTGCTGTACTCTCTCTGGTACCCATACAAATTAACATTATTTACGGTTTCCCAGCTTAAATAGTTCCAGTAGCCCAGTTCATCCCTACCAGCTTCCATGTAGGGATCCATCGAACTAACTAACCCAGAGGTTAGCAAGTACTCTCTGGTCTACCTAGTTGTTAGATATTATTAGGATCTTCTCATAATTGTAATTGTCTTCTATTACTTTCTCTCGCACATTCGAGTATTGTAAAGAATTCTATTTGAAATGCCTATTCAAGATTTTCTAATGGATGCAATATCTCTTGTTTTAATTTTTGTCTAAAAATTCTAGCTCTCGTGCCTTCGTCAGTCTTTGATCCGTCTATGAATCTAATCAGATCTCCACGAAACCGACGGCTATATCTGCTGTAGTCCCAGTCTGGTTTGGCTTTGAACAATCTTTTTATCTCACTTCACAAATCTCCTTGCATGTACAATCACGCACTACTCTCTCTGTCTAAAAAAAAGTATGTCATAAATTCATTCATATCTTGAATCATAGATCCAAAACTGGGTAATGATCCTGGAATCTTTGACTGGCCTTTGCTTATAGAGGAATACTTACTGTAATAGAGAGTTCATATATTTGCAAGTTTTCTAGTTGTATTTCCTTTGATTTTGCTTAACTACTAATTAGTCTTAACTATTTATTTTTAATTTTCGTATAAATTACTTGAGTTCGTATTGGATTTGACCCATTGATAATTAACTAAATTTTCCTGTCTATTGCAGGCATGATAACAAATACTAAATATGGATATTCAACAACTTCAGTATACAAAATTATTTGTCTCAGATATAGTCTTTGATGGATTATAAAGGTTTGATTAGTGACGTTTACAATTGTTTACTTAGTGAGATATTGTGAAATGAAAAAGCACCAAATATAATATATAAAAAAATATTTGACTAAAATTACAATCTAAACCTCAATAGTTTTCTTCGAAATTAATAAATTTAGCAAAAATACAAAATTTTTTCAAGATAAATCTGTATATTTAAAAAACGCCATTTTAACTAAATACTTCCATAAAGGTTATCTGGATATTTCAAGCTAACAAAATCTCGTATTTTTCAGTGTCATTACTTCGATTTTGAAGAGGAAATTGATTTTCCTACCTCGGGAAATGACTACGGGAAACTCATCGGCGTCGAACACACCTCGAGTTGTTCCATACAATAGCGCACATCAGAAGTTGGATAAAATCTTTTAGTTTATCTATTTTATAGGAAATGGTTTTTGTATATTTTTTTTTTCATTTGACATTAAATGGTTTTATATAGGATGTGTTATGGACTAGAAAAGTAATTTTTTAACGTGATGAATTATTACTGTTATTAGTTTCAAGATGTTTTCAAATAAATTACTACGTATTTTAATGCTCACACAATTTTATATTACTAATCAAAATATGTAATTTTCGTCTTAGATATAGCAGGCTCTTTGTTATTTTTTTTTTAATTATATAATTTATTACAAAATCTTTTTTTAAGCTATTATTCGATTTTGCCAAGTTTCAAATGTGCCAAATATATTTATGTGTAAGTATTATAAAATATGAATTAACAAAAAAAAAAACTAATTATAAAAACGTTGAGTAATTTAGAAACTAATATTGTATTTTAATTTAATAATACAATTAAAACTTTTAAATATTATATACTTTCCTTTCATATAAAAAATTAATAAAAAATTCTAGACTTTTAAATGTGCTCTGTAAAAACTATATTATTACTAAAAAACTGTAAAAAAAACTAATTATTTCATGTACAGCGACTCTAAATAACATATTTTATCTTTTTCAAAATAAAAATTGTTATGCTCAATGATATAATAGACTTATAATATGTGAATGTAAATACGAAAATAAAATTAATATATTCTATGCTCAAATAATGTAAATTTGTGTTTTTTATTCTGTGGCCAACTTTTCACTCTCTTGCCTACCGAACATGCAAATTTATGCCTAAAAGCATGTATGTTAACTCGTAAATAAATTACAGCCTAATGTTTATCAAAACCAGTTGGGCGCATCAACAATAACTGATATATTTAACTTTTAAAATGCATATAAAATGTTTTTTTAATAAATCATCACTTATCAAACAAACTTTATATGGAAAATTATTTTAATCGTATTACATTTGTTAGTTCTTATTATATTCCAGATAAACTAACATCAAAAGTATTTATTTCTAACTAACTCGGATTCAACGACCTTAATTCATATATTGAAGCATGACTCTTAGATGGCGCCAAAGGTACATGAATCGTACGGTATATGAATAGTACGTTTAGTACTACTGAAATAGACAGTACGTTTTATAGGTTAGGTGTATTCGAGAACGTACCATGTGACAGAGACAGATATTGTCGGACTAGCAAGGTCACACGAACTTAATAAATGTACCTGGACTGCTAATGCATATGCCCACGATACCCAAAAATGACCACTGCCTGGTGGCCCCCATTTTTATAGTGGTTGTGTCCTTTTGATGTTGGTCACTCTCAACATTTTCAGTGTTGCCAACAAAAAATATATTAAATAGCGGTAATGAAGTTGACGACGCTGACGTTTAACGTGTGATCTGTCATGAACATTGTTTTATACCATCATTGGGATTCTAAAATCACGACTCGATCTCGATACGATCACGACTTTCAATTCGATCGCGACTCAGTCGTGGCGAGAAGGGTGATTCTAAATTTCAATCGTTGGCTAAACTCGTTTTATTCGATTTGATTTAGGATTTGATCTAGGTTTCTTGGTATATGTTGATTATTTTCCCTAATATTTGACAGATAGAAACGTCTTTTCTATTGATAAACACTAAGAATTTAATTTTGTTAATTTTTTTCGCCTTCATGTTTTTTTTCTTTAAATATATGGCTATATTATTTCTTTAAAAAAATAAAAAAATTTTGTTTAAAACCACCACTATCCATTGGAAAATCATAATTGAATTCATGGAAAATCCCAAAAACATGTTGTGTTGATCCACTTTTGGTTTTAAGATGGCAACATGTGGGCAATTAATAGGACCTAGAACTTTGACCAGGGAAATTGGATCTCTCTATAAATGTTAATTTATTAATTTCTCTAATCTCTTATATTTGAAAAATTAACGGATCGGTCAGCAAGGTAATTGTTAATAATTTCAGTAATTTTATGGATCCAACGACTTGTAGTAGTTTCGCTAATTCCAAATTTAAAATCTTGTCCAATACTTCTTTGGTAACAATCTGTGGCATAAAATCTTGATATACTAAAACTGCCCATTCAATGGTAACTCTAATTCCTCTGCCTCTATTATTAACAGAAGGTTGTTAAAAATAGGGTCGAATTAAATCTATTAGTTGCTGTATTTAAGAAAGTTTCTTGATATAGATACTAATAAAAACCTGGTATCATTGGTAATATATACAGGGTACGGCAAAATGATCTCCCACAGTTTGATTTTTAATAAAAACGCCAATGTAAATGCTATTTATATTTTATTTTTATTAACTAAAAATATATAGCCATTTTGTTTTTATTAAGTTTTGAAAATTACACAGTCCAAGTGGCGACCATTTCTTTCGACACACATTCGAAGCTGTTTTCTGAAATTTTCCATTACTCGAGCAGTAATTTCAGGCGATATTCCTGTAATTTCTTGGCATATTTCTGCTTTCAATTCGTCAATGGTTCGGGGATGATGTTGAAAAACCTTCTCTTTCAGGTAGCCCCAAAGGAAAAAGTCGCATGGGGCAAGATCGGGTGAACGCGCAAGCCACCCAACGTCTCCACGTAACGAGATTACGCGTCCTGGAAACATTTTCCTTAACAGGTCCATTGTCCTTCTTGCCTATGAGCTGTAGCCCCATCCTGTTGAAACCACACATCCGGATATTCAAGTTCCCTAGGTTTTGGTTCCAAAAAATTACTGCCGCGGATTTTCTGGTGCCCAGTAGCGAAAATTCTGCTTGTTCACACAGCCAGACAAATGGAAATGAGCCTCGTCACTCGTTATTAAAAGCGCATTTTGTGGGACGTTCTGAAGAATATCATTGGAACATTCTCGCCGATTTTCCCAGTACCGTTCACTAAGTTCTTGCACAAACATCATTTTGTATGGGTGGAACTTCAGATCGGTGTGCAAAATTCTTCTCACAGAACGATCTGACAAACGCAAAGCAGAGGCATGTTTAACAGCTGAACGTCTAGGAGGTCGTTCAACTGCTTCTCTTACAGCTGCAATGTTTTCAGGTGTCCGAACACTTCTGGGTCTACCAGTTGATTTTCTTTTTAAGGCTGAACCTGTAGCTCTAAAATTTGAAACCCACAACAGTATTGTTTTGCGATCTGGAACTGGATCATGTCTACCAAGCGCGAAGTGAGTACGAAAATTTCTTTGTGTCGTAATCACAGATTCGTTACTTTTGAAAAATGTTTCGAAAACGAAGGCACGATGCTCGCCCGTCCAGTTCATGGCGACAACAGAAATGGCAAGGCGCGCGCAGTAGAAATGTGCGGATAGTATCTACTCGATACTTTAATATCTGATACATGCGAAGATTCGAAGTAATCGAATCCTTCGACCCCAACTACTCGTTACTCGAATACTTTTTTAAATCCCAAATTTCCATGTCACCGGTGGCTGCTTATGCGTACCAAATATATGTTATAAGTAAAACATGCCAATATTGTTAATAAAATGAAATAAACCGCTGCCGATCGGCCCAACAATAATTAATCAATAATACCTATTTATATTTACTCGGCGTTGTCGCCAGTCGCCACGCACTTGCTTGATACTTCGATACTCGATACTTGTTCTAGGTGAAAGTATTTGAATTCGTCCGTCGTGCCCGATTACTTGATTACTTTTTGTTAGCATAAGTATTAAAGTATCATTTTGTAATATCTTACTAAAACTTGATAACCCTCTATTATACTCAAAAAATATAACAAACGCCAAAGCAAGCCCTAAATTTAATATAGGTATTCATATCAAATGTTAATATTCGCCTGTATATTCACTAACAAGTAGACAAGTAGTAATGATTACTTTATAACGAATACATAGTATCTGATACTTTGATATAAAGTATCAGTATCTACTCGATACTTTTAAAAGTAATCGTACGCTAAGCTGGCTCCTTCTTTAGTGATTCGGGCTCAGTGGTGGCGCAAAATGTGGGAGATAATTTTGCTGGACCCTGATAATAACTAAAAATGCCTGGTATGACTATTGGTAAACAATAAATAAAACAAATACGTTTAAAAAAGGATGCTGTCACATTATGCACCTATTAAAAAAGGAAGAAGCTATATCGTCTGGTGTATACGATATACCCAAGCGTGTCGTCGACAAATCGTTAAAAAATAGGCAATCCGCAAAACACTTACGACTGAAAATTTTATTTAGAATCAGTCATATCAAGTAATCGTGTCAAATCGTAATTTTAGGATACCAGCACTGGGATTCTAAAATCACGACTCGACACGATTACTCGATATGACTGATTCTAAATAAAATTTTCAATCGTGAGTGTCTTGCGGATTGCCTAGTCTTTAACGATTTGTGGACGACACGCTTGGATATATCGTATACACCAGACGATATAGCTTCTTCCTTTTTTAATACGTGCATAATGTAGCAGCATCCTTTTTTAAACATATTTGTTTCATTTATTGTTTACCAATAGTCATACCAGGCATTTTTAGTTATTATATATATTATCTATGATACCAGGTTTTCATTAGTATATCAAGAAGCTTTCTTAAACACAACAACTAATAGATTTAATTTGACCCTATTTACCACAACCTTCTGTTAATAATAGAGGCAGAGGAAATAGAGTTACCATTGAATGGGCAGTTTTAGTACATATATCAAGATTTTATGCCACATATTATTACCAAAGAAGCATTGGACAAGATTTTAAATTTGAAATTAGCGAAACTATTACAAGTCATTGGATCCATAAAATTACTGAAATAATTGACAATCACCTTGCTGACCGATTCATAAATTTTTCAAATATAAGAGATTAGAGAAACTATTAAATTAACATTTATAGAGAGATCCAATTTTCCTGGTGTTCTAGGTCCTATTGATTGCACACATGTTGCCATATTAAAACGTTTAAACATACCAAAAGTGGATGAACACAACAAGCTTTTGTGATTTTCCATGAATTCAATTATGATTTTCCAATGGATAGTGATGGTTTTAAACGAAAATTTTTTATTGTAAAGAAATAATATAGGCATATATTTAAATAAAAAAACACGAAGGCGAAAAAAATTAACAAAATAAATGAATACTCTTGTGTTTATCAATAGAAAATACAATTGACGCTTCCATCTGCCAAATATTAGGGAAAATAAATATATCCCAAGAAACCTAAATCAAATCGAATAAAACGAGTTTAGCCGACGATTGAAATTTAGAATCATCCTTGTCGTCACGACTGGGTCGCGATCGAATTCGAAGTCGTGATCGTATCGAGATCGAGTCGTGATTTTAGAATCCCAGCCCAGTACTGGGCTTGTGTTAATAATAGAGGCAGAGGAATTAAAGTTACCATTGAATGGGCTCTTTTGGTATGTTAAGATTTTATGCCACAGATTGTTACCAAAGAAGCATTCGACAAGATAAATATTTAAATTTGGAATTAGCGAAACTACAAGTCGTTGGATCCATAAAATTACTGAAATTATTGACAATCACCTTGCTGACCAATTCATTAATTTTTCAAATATAAGAGATGAGATTCAAATTAATAAATTAACATTTATAGAGAGATCCAATTTTTCTTGTGTTATAGGTAGGTCCTATTGATTGCACCCATGTTGCCATAAATGCCATATTAAAACCAAAAGTGGACGAACACAACAAGTTTTTGTGATTTTCCATGAATTCAATCATTATTTTCCTATGGGTAGCGGTGGTTTTAAACGACTTTTTTTTACTTTAAAGAAATAATATGGGCATATATTTAAATAAAAACACACGGAGGCGAAAAAAATTAACAAAATAAATATAAATTCTCAGTGCTTACCAATAGAAAAGACAATTGACGTTTTCATCTGTCAAATATTAGGGAAAATAACAAATATATACCAAGAAACCTAAATCAAATCGAATAAAACGAGTTTAGCCGACGATTGAAATTTAGAATCACCTTTCTCGTCGCGATCGAATTCGAAGTCGTGATCGTATCGAGATCGAGTCCCATATGAATGTTATTTAGAATCCCAGCCCTGATTCTAAATAACATTCTCAATCCGCTATACTCTTGTAAGTATAGCGGATTGCCTAGTTTTGGCGATTTGTTAGAGACTAGTTTTTGGCGATTTGTAAACCATGCTTCCTCCTTATTTAATACGTGGATAATGTTTCACCATCCTTATTTAAACGTATTTGGTTCACTGTTCTCAAAACCGAATTATTCTAAATTGTCTGACTTTGTTCTTTATGATAGAATAATATATAGAGTTGTTTATTTTTACTATATATACCGTCATAAAATCATCTATATTTGGATTTTTATAGATGGTTGTACCCATTAATGTGGAAACAATGTATATAGAAGGAAAGTAAATTTTTGTCTTTGTCTCATTTTAGGTAAGGATTACTTTCTTTCATAAATTTTAACGAAATTCTTAAAGGAATTAATCACAGATCTAACGCAACTATCTTTAATTCTTAACTAAATGTAACTTTCTATTTTGTATTTGTATGCATAACAAAAACTTTAATTGTTTTGTTTCCCTACAATTGGCAGAACTGAAATTTGTTAGAGTGACCAACATCGAAACAACACAATCACGCAAAACGGCGGCCCCCTAGTAGTGGTCATTTACTTTTCATTGAATTGGCAGTCCAGCTATATTTATTAGGTTCGTGCAAGGTCCCTTCAGAATTCCGAAAGAAGTAAAAGAATGAGTATTCTTGCACTGTTTACGAAATGAAGCTATTTCTTTAAGGTAAAGAACCCATTCAAACAAGTTTCTACTTTCACTGCGCCACCTAACAGTCATCTTGTTTAAGGTATCTGGAGCCGACAAAATTAACCTTTTAAACAACTCTGAATTTGAAAAAAAAATAGAAACAAAACAAAATTTATAATCATAGAAAAAGTATAGTCTGAAACACGTATATAATTTTGCTTAATCCACACTTGTTATGGTATCTACTATTCCAGGACTTTTTCCATCCTTTTCCTTTCAGATATGATATGGAAAATAAAAACAATGGACCAAAGTATCCTTATCTAATTGGTTCTTGTTATCGTGGTACGCTTTGATGCGTTTGTATACGTACCAATTTCCGCTCATGGTATTTTTTCTTTTTCAAGAAGCAGTTTCCGTTTTTGGAAATCTAAAAATTGTCATATTGTGTAATGGTTTCTTATTTTTGCTTACTGTTTTTGCAGAAGTACTATTTTACAATGGGCTTGACTATAGTATAGTTTTGCGATGCCTTCACAACAAGTTATGGTTCTAAATAAATATCTTAAATATATTTTTTGTTGACCGTTTAAATATTCATATAGTTGTAGATTTGTTTAAATTGTTCTGTTATGAACCTTCCTTGAACTTTCTGATTGCCACTTTTTTCAAATGCATTTATGATCTGCTTATTTTGATCGTGCAACCATTTCTTTGTTTCTCCGAGAGTTCAATTTTTTTTTCTGAAGATTGCGTTGGTTAATATTACTAAATCCAAGAACCAAAACCTATTTTGAAGACATTAACTTTGATTTTATCTTTATACATTAAATGTGGTTAAAACTCCAGATAGACCTGCTAAGCAAAAAAGATGGTCAAACCTTAATTCAATTCTACTTACCCTTCGAATAACTATCCTAGTTTCCGCATCAAAAATTACCAAACCTCAAAGAAAGCGATCTGCCTACCTACCATTCATAAGGTTTTACGTAGCGAAGTAGGACCTTCTCACAAACTAAGATTCGACTAATAATATTTTTATCATACAACAGCTTCGTTCGATGAGTTTCGACCAACTAGAGCATAATCTGAAGTATCTTTCCAGCCCTTTCGAGATTCTTGCGTTTTGGTATTTCTTCAGTATACGATTTATATGGTATTTATTCAGTATGGTATTTATTCTTCACGAGCCACCTAAGAAAAAAGCTCCCTCATTCAGTAGGCAGACTAGTGTAATGATGTCGTCGTGGGAAAATGGCCATTGCCACTACTTTATTCACAATTATTTTAACTTAAATTTTTAGATTTTGCTTAACCATATAATATCATAAAAATGCAGGTTATCTCCTGGTCTACCTATAATAAATGCCTTGTTATCCGTAAACTATTCTAAATCTTTACATTTTAGATAAACTATGCGTCCCACGGTTTCAGCTCTTGATGAGTGACTACTTAAAATCACGGAAATTGAAAAAAAAGAATATTATCCATAGTAGGTTTGTAAGGATAGGATTGGTCAAGTCATTTATAAATTATAATTACAAAAGCAGATCCAAAAAATAGTCTTAAATAACTTATTAATAGGAATTCGGGTTAGAATATTAATTTATTTCAAGCAAGTGTTTTATAATAGCAATAAATCCATGATACTAATTTAGCTTCATAAAAGATATGTTCATTTGATGGAAACTGTTGACAGGATTGTTTTACAATTATGATGACTTTTTTTGTCAGCTAAGAAATTTTTTAATATAAAAACCGGTAGTTCTTAAACTCCCGGTAGTGTGATATTGCGTGCTCGGTTACCTACTAAAACTGCCCCGGTGGTGCCTGGATGGTTCTTCGAACTACGGTCTGCTCTGTTGCAGTCCTATTTTGCCTCATAGATTTACTCCCATATGTTAAGTCGTGATGGTGTAGTTCATATCGTCTTTAGCGAAGACTGTCGCCCTAGTCTGCTTCAATGCTTCGCGGAAGCATAATATGTGAAGAGTGGTTTCTCACAACCGCTGCATAGTAGTATACCTACGTTCTCGAGTCTATTTAGGTGTTTCCTGCAGAATGCATAGCCTGTGAGCAGCCTTTAGCAGTTGTTACCTGTAGTGACCCAGTATTTCTCACCCTTCCTGAAAGCCTGCCCAAAAGTTGTTTGGAGAGTTCCAGTTGTTCCCAGTAGTTCTTATGCTCAAGTTCCGACCAGTGTCTGATATCCCTTATCTTAAGCCACACAAAATTGATCGTAAAGAGCACAACGACTTTCTATAAACATTTCCGAGATAACGTCAAAATAGTACCTATACATATATTCTATAAGAAGAATTAGATAGATTAAACAAAATCCTCCACGAAGAAGGAAATAGAATTTTAAATTTTGCACATTTTCTAGACTATATGTTTTGTACAGCTGTTAATTTAGGTTTGTCTTATATTTTTAATTCATATCTGTTTGAATAATTGACGTTTTCAGCTTCAGATACCTTAGTTCATGTTGTTCATTCATGACTGCTAGATGGCATCACAGTATTGTTGCCACCAGCGATATGCTATTTGGCGTTTCACTTGTCAAAGGTGCCACTAAGATTGTGCCAGCGGCACCTTTGATGATTTGTTTGCCTCTTCCAATCCAGTAGCCTTAATGTATGTTTTAAAGCATGACTTTTAGGTGGCGCCATAGGTACCTATGCTGAAACAAGAATGAATATTACGAAATGAAGCTATTCTTATATCAAAAACTCACACAAAACATTATTTCAGTCTTTTTCGACCATCGTTAGGGTTGCCAAACCTCATTTCGGAGGACTTCCTGCACTTAACTTGACCGCGTGTCCTGCGAACGATCACATTCTAGTTTGTTTTTCCCAACTTTTGTTTTCACAAAAAAGAACTGATAATTGTTTTAATGTTAAGCCATAGCTTGAATTAAAATGAATTTTGCACATTTTGACTGTCAAAGTTTTTTTCATGATTTCAAGGTAATAAAATATTAATAATAATGCTAGCAGAACTCCAAATAATTTTCACTTTGAAAAATAACTATATGTATTTTTATATTTTCTTTGCCTATGTGATTTTTTTTTCTAAGAATTTTAAATTTTTTTCAAATAAATAAGTATTTAATCAAACTTTGTATATGTATTTGGTATCAAATACTAATAGACTGAGATCCCAGGCTCCCAGACGTTACTTATTTTTTCCCGCTTAAAATTTTCTAAATATGTACAGTAATATATGTCTAAGGACACATGTATACCTGCTAGCTTGGGTACGAGGCCCTTTTACAGGTAACAGGTAAGAAAGGGACGTAAAAATATTTTTCGACGAGTTTCCTTACTTAAATTATTCCTGCTGGTTTTTGGATATGTTTTACAAAGTAGTGTAAAATTCATTATCCAATATTGCCAGACACTTCCTGTTGGCGGTAACTTCCGCCAGACGCTTTAAAGTTGCACTAAAATTATTTGTATCTTACTTATTTTCTTACTTTTAATTTTTATATATGACATTCAGGACTATTTTAATAACTTTTGTATGCAGCCAGACCAACCCCATGGGCCAATCATCCCCCAGACTTATTTACAACGTGCAGTGCGTGAACATAATAAAATTATTTGCAGTGTTCAATAAAATATCATGGCTGAATTATTAAAATGTGTTTTTTTGTGCTAAAACTGATGTGAATTTAATATTATTTACTGACGAAACATTAAAAAAGTGTAAACAAATTTTAAAATGTAGGAAGGAACATAACCTTAAATATAAGGATGTTATTTTGCCAGATAAATTATTTGAAAGTTGTTACCACAGACAATGTTTCAAATCATTCACTGGCTTAATGAAAAAATATTACTCGTCAAAATCGAAAACTATAGCTGAATTTAATGCTTCAACAAGTAACTCGTTAGATGCTACAGCAGAGAATTTATGTACAACATCTTCATCGATACCCATTTAGCTACACAGTGTATTGAATCACATTCATCTTTTTCACAACCTTCGACTTCAACATCTACTTTACCAGAATTTTCAAGTTTTTTATCTGCAATATCTGATCCCATTACAATATCTGAGCCAACTATTGTACTAATTGAGTTACAAGAATCAGTTAATGACAAAAAATTACTGTTAGATGATGTAAATTCAACCTCAGAAGGTAATGTTTCGATTGAACGTGAAGTGAATCTTGATCAAAAAATGCCATCTGTATAATTTGTGATAATAGACCACAAAAAAAAAATCAAAAAGATTAGCACTACTTCGCTTTGATAAAAACTATTTTTTTAATAAAGTAAAAGAAGAAACTGGAGATTTAAATGAGTTAATTAACAAACTAAATAATTATCCACATTCTAATGTTAGTTATCATAAAATTTATAAATTGGATTTTTTTAATAAAATGTCACTTACTAAAAAAAAAATAAAAGTACTTGGCATGATGTACGGGAGCAACATAAAATTGGTTTTGATGATATATGTGCTTTTGTCAGAGAGAATGTTATCAGTAAAGTACGATGCTATTTTTTAACCTATTTTCATAAGTATTATATGCAGTTGCTTGAAGAAGGTGATGATGAATATGCAGCAGGAGAGACTTTTAGAGAGAATTTTACACCATATGTATTAGAAATGAAAATAGTTAAAGAATTCGGTAAAGAAAAAAAATATCTGTCTCTGCAAATGAAAAAAATACTAACTCCAAAAAGTGTACTAAGCATTAATGAAGAATCTGTGAAACATATAAAAGATGAAAACATTCTATCAAAAGCTGCTTTACTGTTAAGAAAATCAACGATGCAAATTGAGAAACGAAATTACCTAAAAGAATATTAGCAAAAGATTTACTAACAGGAGAAACATCAGTGCCTGAAAATTTATTAGAATTTTATTCTACTTTATTAGCAGGGAACAGTCGAAAGCAAAAAGAAAATCCAAAATGCATTCTTCGCGTTAAATCTTTTTGTGAAGATGTTATATACAGTGTACATCATGGAAAGGTTAAAATGTCAAAATATATTATTCTAGGAATAGTTTTAAAAAGCTTGACCCGCAGTCGAAAAATTGTGGACATTATCCACATATATGGGCACTGTATTAACTATTCAGTAATTGAAGAGCTAGAAACAGAAGCTACGTACACTTCAATTAAAAAATCAAATTTGTGCCCTGAAACAATAAAAAGATCTCCACATCTCTGCACTGGTGTTGCTTACGATAATTTCGATCGGTTCGTGGAAACAAAAAGTGGCAAGGATACGCTTCATGATACTGTCCGGATCATATATCAAAATGTTGATCTGGATATTCCCGACGAATTAAATATATCTTCTGTCAATGGTGAAGAAGACTTGAACCCGAAGAAAAGGAGACGTAGAATTTTTGAGGAAGAAGAAGTTTCATATCCAAAAAAAACGAAGATGATGGATGTTCTCCAATCGTCAGTCCACAAAGCTGAATATGTACAACTTGTTAATCTGCCAATGTACAATTCAATTGATACGATTTGGATGTTTAGCCATGTTGTACAGTTACCAAATATCTTAAATATCTCTAACAATGCTACAGCGAATATTAGATGTCAATAAAATACGAATAAAACATATTTTTATACTGATTATTTTTGTACTTAATCTTGCAAAAAAACCAATAAAATATAATTTGATTAAATTAATTACTATTAAAAAAACTTTATTTTAATTTAATTTAAACCTTTTGACTTGGATAATTTCTTGGCCAAGAATGAGACAATCAGGACAAAAATTGAGCAACTGAGGCTCATACACAGTACCGTAAATCTATTAATGTTTGGGCTGGTAACGTGAAAAATAAAGTAATAGGGCCATACTTTTTCGAAGAAAACTTAACAGGACAACGCTATGTGAATTTTCTTCAAGAAGATCTTATCCCTGCTTTGGCTGCCCTATAGCCAGACGAACAAAACCAGACATTGTTCCCAGGAAGATGGATAGGGCGAAGAAGGCCAAGAGGGGTCGGCCAGGTCACCAGACCTAAATCCCTGCGACTATTTTCTATGGGGGAACCTGCAAAGTAGAGTTTATATTGAGAAGCCAAACAACGTAGAAGATTTGAAAAATAGAATTAGATATGAAATTAGACGTATATCATCCGAAATAATTGATAGTGGTTTACATGAGTCTGTAAACCGTCTTGCTTTCTGCCAAAAAGTAAATGGGGATCAGTTTGAACACTTGATACATTAATAAGAGTTTTCACAGCTTATAACATTTTATCCTCCATTTTATCTTAATTTGTAAATAGACGTACTTACTTGCTTTCTTGTTGGTTAAATGTAAATATTTCTGAAACAGTTGAGTTTTGAGATAAGGTGTATTATACGAAACTTGCTTGGAATTTCGCCTATATTTCATAAATGCAATAAAAAATATAGCATTCCATTTAAAAAAATGACCGATGACGTCATATCTTTTTTTTGTTCCACCCTGTATACAAAAATGTATGTGAAATAATGCGCAACTTAAAATAAAAATCGACGGGTCCGAGCGTTTTCTCAAAAAATCTTTTCTCTAATTTTTATCGAATTTATGCGGAACTTTAGGCGGTCACTGTATATTACTGTACATATTCTGAAAATTTCGAGCGGAAGAAAATAAGTAACGTCTGGGGGGCCTGGGATCTTGGACTATAAAGGAAATATGTTTTCTTAGTCCCGCATTTGTAACATTCTTCTCTTGAAAATGTACATGACAAGTACGAGTTCAAAATACGATCCTATTCCATTCTAGGTCCCAGTTCATAAAATATATTGTACCATTAGGAGGACTGGGAATCACAAGGAAAAAAGGAAACACAAATCTCATATTTCGACTCTAGTTCACTCAATATTTATTTTTGTATAGGGTTCCACAAATAGATATACATATCACACGTTTAAGGAGTTCTCAGTAACATACAAAATATAGGTGCTTTTAGGATAATTTTTTTTATCATTTTTGGTGCGTTTTCTTGATAGATATACATTTTCTTAAATTTATTAGATTTCACTTTACCCTACCGATGGTATACAAACATACGTTAGAAAACAGTTTCGCGATTTGCAACAGAAAAGTGATTTTATTATTCAATCTTGGTTTCCAATTAAAATCTAATAATAAGTTTAAAGTTAAATTCCCTACGAATATGATATTAGAAGACAATATACATATAAAATTAGTGCCACTCTGTACATGTTGAAACGTCAATGTTTCTACGAAATTGCAATATATTATGCAATACATAAGTGTCTTTTATGTTTATGCAAAGAACTTTCGTTTTTTGAGACATCTTCGTGTATTTTTTGCATATAGGGTGAATATACTACTTTAATGAAACAATGTTTTTATTGTTTTCAAATATATCTTTTTTTGAGGTTGCTCAGTGACAAAATTGATTTTTCCTAAATATTTCAAATTTTATTTTAAATCAATCCATTGAAAAGAGACCAACACTTAAATTTTACCAACATTTAAAAATTAATGTATTTTCTTTTGTTATTTCTTTTAAATACTGTTGCGCATATTGTATTAAATATTTAGTTATTTTATATTAGGTCTCAGACTTCCATGCTCTTTTTCTCAAATTTTAATTTTTGTTAATTTTCTCTTACGCTTATAAATAAAGAAAAGTGGTATAGGATAAGTATCTACCTCAAAATTATTTTAAATTATTTCCACTTTTCACATAAGAGCTTTTACCAGCAATTTGAAAAAAATTGTATTTGTCAACCACAAATTCAGAGAAAAGATGTTCTCAAACAAATGATATTCAGTCAATATTCCAGTTAAACAATATAGGAACATTAAAATTGCTGATGCATACCATTACCTGGAATGTTCACAGATTTAGTTAGTAGTATTAATTTTTTTTCTATTATCAGTTTTGACTCGGTTTTAATAAGTATTTTTATAGTATATGATTAATTTAACCATGACATATAGATTAGGCTTGAAACTTGACTCATACTATGTTCATCGTTGAACCTTTGTAACGAAAAAATTAATAATAAAAAATAGCTAAGTAAAATTTTGATGATGACTATTTTAATACTGAAACTTTAAAGTTTTTTTTGTTTAACAAGCTAAATTTGTATTATTTCGTAACTTATATAAAATTTCGCAGATCCAATATTATTTATCATGAGGACACGTTTTGTAAAAAAAAATATTACAGAAAAATCTGAAAACATGAATGAGACAGACTATACAATTATAAAAGAAATCAGAAAATATATTTTGAAAGATATACAAGCAAAGGAGGACGAATAACTCTGTGATGAATCTCTGAAATCCAAATTACGAAAAAGTGGTAGTCGCCCTTAATATGCTCTTTGATAAGTCAAGCATGTGTGGCATGACTTAAAAAGTTGTTCGAATGAATCCGAGGAAATGAAAGAATCAATGATGTCTGTGTGTCTGATCTTGATGACTGTGTTAAAGAAATGATGGCAGCATTATTTCTTGAAAGTTTTGATTCAAAGTTTTAATGATGGCATGTCACAGAGATGAAAAGATGCTATAGAGTGTGAACTGAGTACAATCAACAAGAATGAAACTTGGGAAATAGTCAAAAAAGACCTCAGAAAAAAAGGATTTCAAAGTGAAAGACTCGAGATGGGTGTTTCGTGAAAACACCAAAATGGTAGAACATCTATTAAAAAGCTCTATTAGGTGCCAGAGGATATCAACAAGAAAAAATGCAATGATATATGTGTATTTGCCAGTAGGAAGAATGATGTTCATTCGAATATTCTTGAGTGTACAGAAAGATATATGCATAATAAACAATTAGATTTTAAATGTCTTAATGATAAATACTGTTGAATCTATGGAACTCTACAATTTATAACAAAATCAAGTTAAACTATTGATAGTAACCATCAAAAGCATGCTTAGACTTTAAAGATGCTTTTGAGACAACCTTGTACATAAGGTCAATATATACAAGGTTGCAAATACTTTTGCGATTGATTGAATTTAATTGAGATGTGCAGCACTTGCTTAGCTTAGAATATTGCTAAAATTCGAATTAATGTACTGATTTGACCTTGTCAAGGTAACACACCACATTTTTATAAATCATAATAGGCAAAGAAATTTCTACCCTTTCCAAAACCAATATCAAAAGTCGGTTTCCATAAAAAAAAACTGACTTTGACCTTTATTCAATTCACCCTAAAGTCAAATCCAATGGAACCAAAAGATAAACCCCATTGTCATTAAAACAATTTTCATCTAAACCATTGTTTAACAGGTATTAAGGCAAATCGAGGTCGATAGATTAAAATGGGTCACTCTGTATATATACCTATAATGTACGGTACAGATTATTTAAAGGTAAGACTATTTATTATTATTAATTTAATATATTATGCTTTTTAATGTGTTTAATTACTTTTCTTAATTCAGTAGACATTCCTGTAATATCCCAACAATGTGAAGGTGTAAGTAGAGCGTAATGCTGATTCATATTCCAACAGTATATCAGTTGAAATATTCATTATGTCTGCAAAAATATTAATTTACATATTCCGAAATAAATAATATATTTGAGGAGCAACTTTTCAAAACGCATTTTATCCAAGTTGGACAAAAATGAGCTTAAAGCGGATTTGCAAATTAATTATTGTGTTCTACAATCCTGTAAAAATGAAACGTTTCAAACGGCATTATGTCACTGTGTAATCGACGTGCAAAGTATAGGGTTCACATCAAAATGCATTTTGTCCACAGATGTAGTCGAATCAAAACGCATTATGTTATTTCGCCACTAAAAGGCGCTGTCTCGAACAAAACAGCTGATATAATTATAAAGCTAGTGTTGTGTTAGTTTTGTTTGTTATAACCTGCAATTCAGTAAGTTTCTGCAGTGGAACAGGTGTATATTGTCCAGTTACATTCTTTAAATAAAATATTTAGGAACTAGAAAGTGTAGGTGCTAAAGTGCGTTATAATGGGAAACCTCGATAACAGTGGTATTGTGGGCAACTATAATGAAGGGTTAAGGAAAAGGCAACGACAAAAGACAAAAAGGGAAATGGATTATGAGAAGAGGTAAGTATTGATTATTTGTTACAATAAAAAATATTCACACCTATACTTATTTTTTATAGATATCAAGACCCTGACCCTTTGTTGCTTAATTTTCAACCACCCTGTCTCCACAGAGATGGAAAATTTTACTGTCTCAGTATTTCAAGAAGCATCCTAGCAAAAGCGAAGAGAAAAGTTTTTTATAAACCAGACAGAAAGGAGCAAGATAAAAGACTGTCCTTTTTAATGGATGTTGCTCAACCAAAACGCAGCCGAGTTCGTGGTGAGGTGAGAAAAAACAAGTCACATCGCGCTGCAGTTAAATATTTCTTGATATCTACAGAAAAACAAAGACTACCTGTATGCTCCAAGAGGAGGGGATCATAAAATTTTCTGCAAAAAGAAAGCAAGTGTACGAGTTTATTTCAAATTTGCGAGGTTGCGAAATGCACGAAATAAAAGCCGCCGACTTTACTTGCATTCATCTTTGAACATAAATCGACTTTTTCACCTTTATTATACTACCGTTAAAGACGAGTTGAAAGTAAAAAAAGACGTTTTTCGTAGAAATTTTTGCGACAAAGTTTAATCTAGGGTTTGGCTCTCCCGCTTCCAATACCTGTAGCTATTGCGCTAGACTTAAAAGTGAAATTCAGTCTTGTGAAACAAAACTCTTTTCAAACATCGTAATTCATAAAAAGAGAGCTAAAGCTTTCCATACCTTGATGAAGCAAATCCCAGAAGCGAGCATAACGTACGTGTTTGACTTGCAACAAGTGCAAGCAATTCCCAAAGTCCGTATTGGTGAGGCTTTCTATTCCAGACAAATTTCATTTTACTCTTTTTGTGTGACTGATGTTGCAACTAAAAACCCACATTTTTATGTCTGGAACGAGACACAAGCTGCAAGAGGTGCTCAAGAAATTTCTTCAGCTTTGATAGACTCTACTACTAGAAGATACGGTAACGCAAATTAGGCTTTTTGCGGACGGCTGCGCAGGCCAAAACAAAAACCAACACGTCATCCATGCCTTAACATACTGGCTACATAAAAAGCCCCCAAGAAACATAAAACAGATAGTAATATATTTCCCAGTTCGCGGCCACTCCTATTTACCTGCTGACAGGGTATTCGGTCGAGTTGAGAAACATCTACGAAAAACTGAAGATGTGTTGAGCCCCATAGCTTATATCAAAATTTACCAACAATACGGAATTGTCAGGGTTTTAGGCGAAGACTGGTTCCTTAAAAACTACAAAGTCTCAGAGAAATACTAAAAAAAATGATGGAATTAGTGACATGAAAAGAATATTTTTACAAAAAATTATAAAAAACAGCTATGTTGATATTAAGATAAAACTTGAGCCCACCTATATGTTTAACGACGCTTCGAAGCACCCAATGGCAATAATAAACCGAGGCCAAACTTTGATAAGGGATATGCAGGATCGCTGTAATATACCACTGGTAAATAACATCAAAGAAGAAAAGAAAACTGATGAGCGAAAGCTGCTTTGTGCAAGATTTGGACAAGAATGGGAATTTAAAGTCCCGCTTTCTTCGCTCTTGTTTTTTGATCATTCCTTAAACACCACGACGGAACCAGAAGCTGAAATTCCAGATCTTGCAGATGATGTAGGTGAAGAAATTCCCATGTGCGACTTCCTCGAAGAAGACCCTAACCAGGAACAAGTTTGATTTTTTTTTAAGTGGACTTTGTATGTTATTAACATTAGTATTATTTTGTAAGTTTGCATTTTTCGAAGAAAATTAACAAAAAAAACATATTCCTGGTACTTAGTTGACATTTTATCCTTAAAGTCGAATAATTTCACTACCAACACCAGTTTTTTGTAAAACGAATAAATTGGAACAAACAGCATTATGTCCAATTTTGAACGAAACAAAACGAATTTTATACGAATCATTGTTACGAATCAACACGCATTGAGTCCAAACATTTTATCGATTTTTCCAGATTTTCTAATAAATATTGATTTAACTGAGATAACTTAATGGGTTTTTATGTTAATTTCTATCAAAACAACTCCATGTTGTAAAACTATATAGCAGGGTTTAAAAGAAAATTGTTTTTCGTCAATACCCAAAAAAGTATTTTTTGGACAAAATGCGATTTGAAAAGTTGCTCCTCATTTGTTTATAATAATATTTGATGAAATATTTACTATTAGGTAATTTTTTAAATATGCATTTAAATTTTTTCTTAATTTGTAACAAATTTGAATATCTAAATTTGATTTTTTTTGAATAAATTTCAAGTAGAAACTTTTAAAATTTTAGTTTTTGATGGTAATAATAAATTTAAAGAATTGCAGGATATTAATTAAATTAAAAAAAAAAGAATAAGTAAGAAAGTTATCCAAAAAATATGAATTTTGCGATGTTATTATTATTTTAATGACAGCTTTTTTTCTAGGATATTCCAAAAATGCTTTAACATATAAATTTTTCTTTTTGTACATTTAGGTAAGAAAATATGGTCGCCCTGGTCTAGAAGACTTTGAACCTTTTGAATAATTTTAAATTTTTATAATAAATTATTTTCTTTAAAATTTTATGCTTTTTGTTGTGTTTTATTATTTTTGTTAATTCAATAGACATTCCTGGAATATCTCAACAATGTGTCCTGATGATGTAAATAGAGATAAATTTTATAATATATTATTTGAAAAGTTGAAAATATCACATATTAAACCTGTGACACCAGAAGCAGGTCTGCACTAAGAAAGTGAGCGTGATGATGACTATTTCAAAATCGAAACTTTTCCCCGTTATAACTTAACAGATACATTATTAGGTAATACAGAACAACTTATTAGTTAATAACTCAAAAATAAAGCATCGTATGAAATACTGTAATAAAAGTCGAAAAACTTATACAGAGAGTAGGATTTATTACATTTTGAGACATCCAGAAAAAGTTGCACTAAGAATGTCATTTGTCATAAAAAATTGTTATTTTAAATGTTATGTTTTTTGTTGTTCTTTAATTATTATCCTAATTCATATATAACCAAGTGTTAATTGAAATACCCCTGGGATATCTAAATAAAATATTTATACATATGCCGAAATATTTTTTTTATTGTTTGTGATTTTTTAAATATGAATTTTTAGGAACTTTGGAATTTTTTTATCAATGGAAAATTAGGTCTTCTAAAGATATGTGTGGTTATTTTGTTTTTTATTTAATTTAAAATTTAATTAGACAATGACTTTAACAAAATAAAGAAAACGACGCAAGTATTGAAAAATTAAATTTAAATGGAAACGGTAAAAATATTTTAAAAAATATGAGTAAGAATGTAATTTAAAAGTATACATTTTAAAATATTTTTATAGTAATTATATATATTATGGAGAAAAATTATTTTAATAGAAAATTCAGACTGAATATATCCTAGAAATGTAACTCAAAAAAATGTAATCACATTTCTGAAATATCTTTGTGTTATTAATGTTTTGTGACAGTTATTCCTTTTTTAAATATTTACTTTTTTTGTATTCTTTATTAGAAGGTTGCAAATTTGAGATTATTATACTAAATTATTTAAAATGCTGAAAATATCCATACCATAATTATTTAGACTTTCCAGAAAAGCAGGTCTGGACTAAGAAATCCGTATCACAGTGTGACTATTTCAATACCAAAAATGTGGAATACTGTATGTGAGTTATATCTTATTTCCGTTCTTGGTCGTTCATAACATAAGAAATATCGCAATATAAAAACCTTTTAACTTTACACAGTTTCCTTATATTCCAAAAACTAAGAGAAATTTGACAACAATATTCGAATACTGTTTCATTAAAGCAGTAGTCACCCTGTATAACGATTTAAAAAATTAAGAAAATTCACTACAGTTAATAGGCCACAAAGTAAATTTATTTTGATTTTACAAAAGTTACCACAATTACTTAAAAAAAAAAGTATTTTTTTAGATAATAAATACAAATTAACAAAAAATTTAAATAATCTTTCAGTCATTTTAAAATTACTTACAATATTAATATTTACCGAGCCTGGGGACAGGCTCGTCCTCTTGTAAAATTTGAGATCCTTATGAAAGCGTTTTTCAATACGTTTTTTACAATTTTAATTTTAATTACTTCGCTAAATCTAAACACCAATAATGCTAAAATCGATTAGTTTTTTCTTTTAAATATTTATAACAAAATAACTATTAGAAGTCTTGAATACGGTACAATAAAGGCATCCATCAGTTTTTTTTGTCGTCCCATATTAAATGAAATCTGAAAATCGTTAAAAAACCATTTACAAAATATTACAGGCAGCACCTTGCATAACTTCGTGAAGGAAAACCGGGGTTCCGGCCCCCAAGCCTCCGTCAGTTTTTTCCTGTTCGTTTTGTTCGTATTCGCAGTCGAAGTAGTGGCTTTGGCAGTCGTAACATCTGCATTGATCGGACATTTTGCAGGTGATTCCAAATTGTTTTGCTACGGCCCTGTAAAGAAAATTATATTAATTTATTCACGTAAAAATTTATATAAAAATTCGAAATTATAACCGTCAAATTTAAGAAGCTTAGCTCTTTAGACCTCGAAAACCCTAAGCCTGAATCCATATGAATACGTAATTACGGATCCGTTGGGGTCACTTGATGGCTTTCAGCCAATGAGAAGCCCAAAAGGTTTCACGTTCCTACGTGAAGGGAAGCACGGATAGAAGTTGATTAATTTCAATTTTATTTGGTTTTTTGCGCCCGTTCAATCTGTAATTTGTAGGTAAGTCCTTTGTTTCGAAACTAATTTTTTAACTATTATTTTATTACCATTATTACTATTATTTTATTACTAATAGTTATTATTTTGTACCATTCTCTTTAGAATTTCGAGTTTGGCTTCAGCCTCGCCTTCCACATTTTTGAAATGTGGCTATTGTGGCTTTTTATTTAATAGTCAGTGTCAAAATTATCTGGAACACCAATGTTTCCAAGTCCATATGAAGCAAAAGGAGGACCAAGGTATTACCTTTGAGCTTTGCGTCAATAGGCTAATATTTTAACTTCGTGGATATTTGTTTATTATTGATTGTTATTTTATCTTTTTGCCAATTTTTTAGTTAGTGTCATTCTATTGTATGTTGTAGCTTTTACTAGTTAAACTTTCTCTTTGTTTATTTAAACTTTTGTTTTATTTGTTGATTTATTTTGTAGTATCAACAGGCGATGGCAAAGATTTAAGCAAAAAACATAGGAAATTAGGTGACGAAATGTTGATTTCATTTATTTATGGCAGAAAACCTCGATGGGACCCGAGAACCCCTTTACAATCCAGGCATAAAAATAAGTTGAAGCAAAGCAGGAGGTTTCTCAATTGTTCGGAGATAATTGACCAAAAAAGTTTTAAGGATGTAAATATTTATTAAGTAATTCTTTTTTGATTTTAGAGATTTTACACTATCCTGTAGGGAACTTAAAAAACGGCAGAGACAACTACAAGGTGATTGCACACGGACCAAAAAAAATAATGCATACATTCCTAGTGGGTCTGAAAGACAATTAACAACCAGGCTTTCATTGAAATATTATGAAGTTATAAAGTTTCTGAAGGAAATTGATGAAAACTTGATGTAAGTTTATGTAATAATTTAATTATTTCATGTATGTTATATTAAACAATAATCATAAAATTAAAAAAAAATACTTAGGAATTTCCTTATACAGATAAGGTATATTAAAAAATAGGTAACATAATATTTGAATATTCCCACTCTAAACTTTTACTTTCCCTGGCGTTGCTACTTATATAGGGCAATATTACTATTACCTAATAAATAAAAATATTTTTTCAATTAAGATTATTAATATTAAGATTTTTTAATATAAGATTGTTAAATACGTTTATATTCAAAGAATTTCTTTTAAAACTTTTTAACTATTATTTACTTTTGAAGCATTCTTTAAACGTATTTTATAATATTTTAGGAACTTCCATATCTGGAGATCCGTATGAAGGTCCAAAAGACTATTTTAAAATGCCTTCAACCTATAGGCCTGATAAAGTTAATGGGTTTTTAGTGCTGATGGCAGAGGGTTTAAGGAGGCTGCCACTTAAGAATAGAAACAGACCGCAAATTATTTTTTTGCAAAAGCTTGAGAAGAAGGAAGAAAGATTAAAAGAAATGTGTAATATTACATAATTTTTTTCGCCATTTCTTTTAAACAAATATTTATTTATAACACATAGGTATTTTTGTTTGGTGTAGGTATAGGTGTCTTATAACAATTATTAGAACAAAAAATATATAAAATATAGGAAATTTTTACAGATATTAAATAGATTTTAAAGATAAAAAAATATTTTCCAATTTTTGCCATTGCCAAGAAACTGCAGCTCTGTTCTCAAAATATTCTGATAGTCTGTCTCTAAGATTTGTAGTATTTCTTGTTTAGACATTGCTGCTTGTTCTACCTACATCAGTAAAGCCTGTTGAAGGTTTCAAATTATTCACAGCTATTCACATCTGGCTGTGAATACTTGCAATCTCTGGATAGCAACGAAAATTTCCTCTTCACTACAAAATAATGTAAGCAAACTGATGCTTCCACTATTTTTCTCGTTTTAACTTCAGATGCAATAATTGGTTTGGCAAAAATTCTCCAACGTCCTCTCAGAACACCAAAAGCGCATTCAACTATACGCCTTGCTCTGCTAAATTGAAAACCTTCTTGGTTCTATTTAGATTACCACTACGAGGGTAAGGCCTCATCATGTAATCTGTTAGAGCAAAAGCTTCATATCCAACTAAGACCAAAGGAAAAACTAGATGTTTATCCTTGCTCAGTCGACATTCCAACTCCAATTGCACTTTTGCGAAAAATTCCACTGTCACTGTGTTTTCCTGATACACCAATGTCCATCATTGTGAAATGCAGATTGGCATCGTTATTTTGTTACAATTATAGTCAGAAGATCCACTATTTTCAAATTAGTGTATCTACAGGATCTACCTATAGTTTATCCAAAATTAAATCTGTTGCCGGTTTTAATGTGACCACCAGCAAATTACATGATGTCACGCTTGGTCTCATTAATGACGTACGATGAATTTAATTTTGGATAAACTATACATGCTTATCAATAAAATAAAACTAACGCGGATTATTACCTGTTTTCCATTAATAGCTCCTATACAGTGAGGAAAATCCCCAAAACCCCACTACCATTGCCTTCCAGTCTTGCTCCGTGGGCTTTTTAAAAATTTTACCGCTAAGGTATTCCCAAAGAGCTTCACATGTTTCAGAGACAATTTTTGATACTGTCTGTGGTGCAACCTTGAAACCATAGGCTACAGAGGCTATATCTCCTGAAGCCACGTACCTTAGTGGTAGAGGCAATCTGATTTTTGGCTCAATTGGCTTTCTGACTAAGTGTTGCTTCGTAATTTTATGTTTTAACGGACTCTCTAATTTTTTCGGTAAATATTGACCGGGTCCGTATTTTTCTAACTGCAACTTGTTTTACGGCAGCCTTTTCTGTAGCCAAATAACAAAGATACATTTTTGCCAGTGGGCTGCTCGCTGCCACACAGAGACCTTTTTTAACTGGTTTGTTAAATGTCACAAAATTAAAAGACAACTTTTAGCCTTCATTTTTTTTCACTTCTCTCAAGGAAACTACGCACTTTAGAACAAAAATGCATAAAACATCGATAATAGAAATGACTTAAATCCAAATATTTAAAAAAAAAATTAAAAATAGAATTATCAAGACCTTAACACCAAAAAGACGACTACAAATATAACGTCATTTTACGGATAGGCTTGTCTCTAGTGGATGGACTAAAAGTCACGGATAGGCTTGACAGCTTCACGTATCCGTAATTACGTACCAATGTGAATTCAGGCTGAGAGATAATAAGTTGGTTAAATATTATTAATGATCAAAAAAATATGGAAACCAAAATAAAGATTTACATAAAAAAATCGACATCAAAGATTTTAAATTCAGACCTAAACACATAATAATAAGCCTCGAAAGTCTGAACACTATTAGACGCATCAAATAAAAATTGCAAACTCCTTCTAGTAACTTGTAGTCAATTAGAACTCTGAATAAATAACACATTCTATAACCATAAGATCTAACAAAAGATAACGGAATCATCTCTAGAGATAAACAGTCTAATATAGACTTGTATCCTTCATGTATCTTTAAAAGTACTTCTGATGTTCCACAGGGCTCCAATCTGGGATCACTCTTGTTTTTGGATGCTGTCAACGGTTTGGCGGTGATTACAAGTGTTTCCTTCAGATTCAATCAGAGAATGATTGTCAGGCGTTGCAACATGAATTTTTTCGATGTTGCGAGCTGGTACGAATTAATTAGCTTCAGAACAAATATCAGTAAGTTAGCTTGTATGTAATTCACCCTAAATAGTAATCCCATAATTTTTAATTACACCTTTAATGTTGAACTTCAAAGAGTACTTCAGCAAATGTCCCTAGGAGTAATTTTTGACCCGACTTTTTCCTTTTCTAAACAAATTTTATCTAAAGTAGAAAATGCCCAACAAATTTATGATTTATTGTTAGAACCCCCAAGGAGCTGTTTTAAAGTGAGTCTCCATTTTTTTGATAGCTTAGTTTTGCCAATCTTGGAATATGGGTCCATTATTTGGTCCCCTTAGTACAGTATCTGAGTGGCAATGGTTAAAGGCGTTTAAAGGAAGTTTTTACAGTGCATGTATTTTAGGAAATTTGGTATATCCTCAAAACGGCTGTGATAATGATTATTTGTTGCAAGTTTTTAATCGACTGTCTCTGAGTAAGAGAAGAATTAGATTATTTTTGTGCACTCTCTTTAAAATACTGATAAACAAAATAGATTGTCCAAGGATTAAGATTGTTCTCAGTTTATTTAGATTGTACTAAATAAACTGAAACAGAACTGAACTGATCAGTGATCTGTTGGGTATTTGTTATTGAATTTTATTAGTGTGAGTAATTTCTGCGTTATTATGCGCATTGTGTATTTGCGCATTTCTGTATTTTCTTTTATTATTTATTTCAGAACTTTTCACGGTATATTAACTTAGTATCTGTAAGTCGCCCTGTAGCTGTTGATACTTGTAACAAATAAACAAATAAATAAGATACAAAAGTACAGTCAGGCACCTCAACCACAAAGGAAGTACAGATATCGATAGATATCAGTCCGATACTCTTCAACCTAGTAATTGACCGCGTCATAAACCAGGTGAACAATATAGGACAAGGTTACAGAATGGGACAAGCTGAATTTAAAATATTGTGCTAAGGAGGCGGTGGGGTTTTCATGGCAGAAAATTAATACAACCTGCAGCGAATGGTATTCGCGTTAAACCAGGTAGCAAGGAAACATAACATGAGCATCTCTATATCGAAAACCAAATTTATGACCAGGAGCAAGGAACCGATACGATGCAAGCTGGCTTTAAGCGATTAACTAATCGAATAAGTGATCAGCTTTGAATACCTAGGGATAATAGCGTCCGCAAGCATCCAAAATACATATGATGAGGTGAAAACACAAGTAAATAAAGCAGCAAGACATGTCAATAACTAACAATTACAGGATCTCCAGAACAGCATTGAGGCCCATGATGGTCCTACGAGCGATCGCAGGCATCACACTGAATGACAGATAGTGAAACAATGAGATCCGGGAGCGATGCGATAGGATGTCAGTTGTTGTTGGTTTTAGATGGTCACGAGGAAGAAGAGTAGAGTGGAGAGAGCGTGTCGACAGGATGGATAATGATAGATTCGCCAAGGCAGCATACAAGGAGAAACCCAACACGACCAGACCCTTAGGAAGACCACCAAAGAGATGGGCTTACTCCTGATTTCATTGTCACAGTCCTATATAAAATTCTATCAAGAGGAACAAAAAGACCTTTATTGCTAATACATAACATCCTAGTTGAACGTGGCTTAGGTATTTTTTGCTCCAGCATGTTACGTTCTAAAGTCCCGTTGAGAGCTGTGCTTTTACAGAAAAAAAAGAAGGAAATAAACTACATTTACTGCACTGCATGCTTCAATTTGGTGGTAGTGTTCTTTTAGATGTGGTGATGGCTCGTTCTCTTAGTTCTTTTGATAGCTAGAACCTTTCCAGTGATGACTGTGCGTGATCTGATTTTCTGAATTCTTTTCTAGTTTTTATATTCTTTATTCTTCTAGTTCCATATTGTTTGTTATTTTGTATTTGACTATTATATTTATTTATATTTAACCTATATTTCTTGTTTGTATGCATATCAGAAGATATTCATATATGTATGCCACTTCCATTCCTTGTATACCTACTTATTTTGCAATCCATCTCTTTTATTTCATTGCAATAATCCTGCACTTTTCTGATTCAAACTTATTTGTATGGCTGATCTAAAATCCATGGTGACTAATTCCTAAAGGATGTGCTCGAAATATTCTCCTCTTACTATTTATACAACACTACAATACGCAAATACGAAGTCTTAAGATCTATGGTGTTGGATCAGTTGTTAGCTTTACCATTGATGTGTCGGTTCGAAGGTTTTTGAGTTGGCAGGAGTGTTTTTTAAGATCTGGAATACTTTGTCCTCCTAGTTTTCATTGCTGATAGAATCTTTCTAGTGCTGACTAAATAGTCTTCTGAATTATTTCCTAATTTTTGTTTACCTCTTCTAACTGAGTTGTTGGTTGTTTTCTCTTTCAAGTAATTATTAGTGGGCAAAATCATAACTGGTATAAGAAAATCACTTTTTACAGGACTTTTTTTCCAGCTAGCCATAGCAACAGTTTCTTATACATATGATCTTGTACATCTGGACATATGTCCAAATGTACCAGACTGCTGTCGAAACGATTATGCTCTCTGAGATCGATCTACTCTCAAAATGATTTTTAAGACACTATACAGGTTCGCCTATCTTTAGTCTTTTGTGCGGAAATTAATGTACGACTAGACTGTATGGGACATGAACGTGTTGGTTATATTTATAGCTTTGATGGAGTTTGAGCAAAACTGAACGTAGAGAAGTCCGAGACTTGAGAAAGGACTGGCGCGATGTACGATGGTCCTATTGATTCCCAATTGTATCGCGTGCCCTTTTCACTAAGCAAAAATATATTTCTCCTCTCAACGGCCAACGCAAGTAGAGAATCGGAGAAGCATAGCGGTCTTTATTTAAATTAAGAATTTTCCTAATATCCACTAAAGCTCTTTATCCCTTTTTGGAATCTTTTGGTTCTTTATCGAGTAATTTGCTTATTTCTAAATGATGTGGGTGAGATACAATAGATCCAATATTGGCTAAATTATTAGTGTTGATTTAAATTGCTAATGATAAAAATTTTGAATCTTATTTTAGCCTGGACTTGTATAGCTTATTATTTTTTCTATGGCTTTTTTGACTTCTATTCGAAATATCATTTAATCATGATACGTTTAATGCTTTCTTGGTTTTCCTTTCCTTCTATAATCTCTTTAATTTTTTAAAATTTGCCAGTAATTTGTAATTAAGACCCTGTTAACGTAGAAATTTCTGATGTTATTTATTATTTTATAGCATTTTATATTTATTTTTTATATTGTGTTACAGCAAAACTCTGGATGATACATCCTATATCTTCCCTGAGGCTTTTATTCTATTTTGTCATGGAGTTTATTTGGTTGTTTTTACGTTGTTTAATATTTTCTGTTGCCCTTATTTCTTATCTATTACCAATTAAGGTATTAGTAGAGCTCTCTAAGTAAATTAGACTGAGCAGATATTCTAGAGATATTTCTGGTGTGATTTTATTAGCAAAAATCTCATCTTTTCCAGCAATGTGATTGCTTACCTTTTAAACTCTGCCACGAGGGCGTAATTGCTATGCCCGAGATTAAAAAAGCGTTTTTGGTTGAAAGACCTTGTTAAAGGTATAGAAAAAATATTTATATATTATATCTGACTAGTAGAATGTGTGTCGTCAGCAAGCCTATGCGACACAACACACGCTCTTTGTGACATGTTTATATCAATGTTACATCTAAAAATCTTTGGTTCGAAGTGGGGAAAGTGTTTTTATGAATACTTTTCCAACTGATGTATTAAAACAGAAATGGTTTTCTGCAATCGATTGACTGAACTGGCAACGCCGATATTCTTCCTTAGTTTTTAAATTGTTTTGAATGCAAATTAATAGTTATGAATATTATTTAAATGTCACTATATTGAAACCCTTTCATAGTAACAATAAGAGAATTAGGAAGTTTATTGCAAGTCTGTCTTCTTACAGGGCCTCTACACTTTCCTTTTTGTAAATTTTTCTCAAACCATAGAAAATAAAAAAGGTCTTTACACTTTTTAAAAGTAATTTCAGGATATCTACTTAAAAAGGCTTACGTAAGCTTCTAAGTCCATCTGTTACAACTAAACTGCTAACCAAATGTCATTTCAAAATGGTCAACTAGAGGATTTTAACAAAACTACCTTTTTTATTCAAGAACATTGGGGATAAAGTACAGTAAGTGTTTGTGAGTAGAAACTATAAAGACTATTTTATAATTTCGTATTACTTTAAAATTTAGCAATCATAGAAGTAACATTTCGTTGCCATTTATGAATTAAATTATTTGTCTACTAACTTTATTGCCTTTCATTCAGGTTTTGCAATGAATCTTTGGATACTAAATGCTATTGAACTTACTTATAAAATTCTTTACTCGATTTGTGCATGATTTCTTGTGCTTTTGGTGGGGTCGTCGGCGACTGCCTGTTACTTTCTTGCTGCTTCAGTCGATTCTGTAAAACATTCACAATTTTCAAAACATCAAAACTCAAATATAACCGAGAAATTAGCAAAAAGCTTAAAAAGAAATGTCTAACTAGCTAAAAATCGACAATTTGGTTTCGAGGCAATATTTAACAATAAGCACTTTTGATAAGTTTTAAGCGTCTGCTCTATTGGCATGAAAGCGCACATGGTTTAAACATTGCCCACCTCCTCTAAAACGAACTCATACGAAGGGGGAGGACTCGACGGTATTACCTCACTCCCTCCTCCTTCCACTCCACCTCCTTCTTCGTCTGTAGGATTTTGCGAGGCGGTCGAGTATGTGTTGGTTGAACTGATATCGGCGTTATAACCATCTTCAGTTACACTGTCCATACCTGAAAAACAAACAAAAGACATTTCACGTACTCTAATTAATTCCATATTTTATTTATTTGTTGGATAGAAATTATTTAGATTAGATAGAATAAAAGAGAAAACGAAAAATGATAAAACTCATTTTTTTTTGTTTTCGCTTTTATTAATACCAGTTATTTGGCAATAACTCAGAAACGAATAAAGATATAGATATGTTTTCGCCAAAATGTAGATTTTATAATTTATAAGGTAAAGCATACCGATTCATGTCAAATTTTAAATAAATTTTAAGAAATTTCTAATAACAGTGAACAGCGCCATAACTATGTTATGTAACTGCAAAGATGCGCTTGACACCTTGTCAAAAAAATAAACATTAAAGTTGGTTAAAAGTGTACAAGATAGAGTAAGGGCGACAAATATGGAATACTTCTTTTAAAACTGCAAAATTATAAGAACTTTTTTATTTTTTTAACACAAAAATATTGAAAGTAATTTAAAAAAATGTTATATTAAGCTATTATAACTTGTATTTGTAAAAAATAAAAACGTTTCAAAAATCGTAATAAAAAAACTTAAATTCCCTTTTTTAAAAATAGGGTCACAAATATGGAATACTTAGAAAACTAAATTAAATACTAATTCTATTGGCAGAAATCGCAAATATAAATGCCAGATACATATGAGGTATATTGCAAATGATACCATGAGTTGCAGGATTTGCACTGTATCCACTGTTTCTCGGATTTTTTGCTTTCCAAAAACTTTCCACTACAAAACAAGCACTCTGGATTATCAGAAACATCCGGAACTTTTTCGCCAGTACATAATGAATCATTTGAGTCATCATCTGCCACAAAGTCTTCTGCTTGATTTTTCTGAACTGTATCCCAAATTTTTTGTCTAACGCTTAGCTTGACTTCTTGATGAGATGGCTGTTGACGTGCTGGGAGTATCGGAATCAGTCAAGCTTGTTTTACTCTGCCCAATTTGTTTTTTAACTTGAAGTTTTGATGTAGTTGAAACAGATGCTTTTTACGGATGATTCCAATTCTGTTTTGTAAGGTGACGCAGTTATTACAGCAGCTTTCCCTGCTTTTCGTCCTTGGTTGCTGGTTTTTTTACAAATGATTGGGACAGGCGAGACCATCTCAGGAGTTACAATATTTGTTGGTGGCGTTAGATTTTCAGTATCTTGAGGTGCTGGATGAGAGACAACAGCATTAACTTCATCTTTTTCGATAGTTTCGGAGGCAAGAAAGTCAGATTCATGAAAGACATTTGGATTAAGGGGAAAAATTCCGGTGGCTTTAAAACCATTACCAGCAATCTCACCACGCCGAACTCTTAAATAAGCCTTGCCGAAAATTTCCATCACATCAAATGCAGTTACTGGTCTGGCATTTTGGATAGTAAAAAATGACTGAACGGTTTCTTTGGAAAAGCCCTTGGCTCTAGCAAAAGATGTGCCTGTAGGTCTTCTAAATGACAATGTATCTGAGTGCCGTCTCATAAACAGCCTAAGCCAGCCTTTTCCAGCTGTTTCTTGCCAAAAGGATTTGGAAGATTATTTTTAACAGCAAGCTGATATGCCATATTCCTTATGTCGTTTCTGGTTAAACCAAAATACTTACTTTCCATATGAAGTAAGTACCTTATAAGTTCATCTTCTACTTCTTTTGTAAGCACTGTTGGTCGACCTAGTTTTGTTTCAGCAGAGATATCTGGATCTTCGTTTTTCTGACAGTGTCTAAAAAGGGTTGTTCTGGCAACCTTGTAAGTTTTGGCTGCCTGCAGGTACCCCATTTTCTGTTCTTTAACAGCACAAATTGCTTGTATCATATCACTGTTTTCGTAACATTTTCTTTTTCGACTACCTTTTGACGACATACTGAAATAAAAAAAAATCACATAGTTCTATTTCATCATATAAAAATTGAGGTTTCTAACGCAGAGTACAAGCACAAGATAGGTTTACAATGGCCTCTCTTCTGTTTATTACTTTTTTTTTGCTTTTTTAGTTACAATAATTGTTATTGATATATTATTTAGTATAAAAGCAAAATTAGAAATGCTTCTTGACAAAATATCACTATTCTAGTATTCTTAATGGGATACTAATATGGAATACTATTCCATATTTGTGGCTCAAAAAATTCCATATTAGTGACCCCCATAACCTAATCTTATAATATTCTAAAAAAATATTTCTATGTTAAAAAACAAACTTACCTAAAAACTATTGTAAACTATGATGTTTGAACTGTTACAAATGCACAACAGTTTGAATAAAAAATAAGTATTTTATCGCTAACACACGGAAACAGCAAGATCTGCAAAACTTTTATGATGCCGCACAAAAAGACTGTCCATGGTGAGCCAATAAAACAAACTAGAGACGGACCGATCAAAAAACAAAACCTTAGATGAATGCACTTCGACACTTTCAACGTGCAATTAATAGAGGGTGCTTGCTACTTTTTCTGCTTTACAACTATTCCATATTACTGACATATTCCATATTTGTCGCTCTTACTAGCAATTTAAATATAACAACATTCATTTGTTGATTTGTTGTTGACCCCTATTATTGATCCAATAAAAATTGGTCTTGGAAAATTTAGTCAGGTTTCCAATAGCGCTTTTAAACTTATATCTTAATTTAGTAAATGTGGTCAAATTTTAAATATGTAATTTTATTTTGAGAGTTGCGCCCTCTTACGGTAACTTTGCAAAGCTAAAAATATTTTTGGACGATTCTTCGTTGCCATTTTTGTTATGATTTTTTTTTTGGAGATATAGATAGTGTACACCCTTAACTGAACATCCTGTATATAATGGATATGACTCTTACACTTACACCCTCACACTAAATTTGTATATTACCTATATTATTTGTATTAATAATGTTTAAAAAATTAAAGAAACAAATCTTATCTTCAAATTTTAAAAAACTAAGTTTAACATGAGAAATATGGGACTAAAAATATTAAGCCCTATTTTGTTCTCCTTCCTAAACTATACATTTACAATTACTGAGAAAAAAAGATTACTAAGTTTTCTCTACAGTTCTCACTAATAACTCGAAGACATTTAAAGGATAATTGAAAAACGTTCTATATAAGTACCATAATGAGAATACAGGCTATTCTGGAACGCTTTATTTATTTATTTATTAATGAAAATCTCCAATTTTATAAAAAATAAATAACGTGAAATTAATGATATCCAACAAGATGGCTTAATAGCTATAAAGCTATACAAATACAAAGCAACAAAAAACAGTTATTCCAACATCGAAATTAATAATTACTTAACCTAAACTGATTAAAAGCCATGAATATGTTTACTAACTTTAATAGCTTATTGGATCATTGAATCCATAATTAGTACTATAATAATGCACCATAAACAGGTTCGAATTACGGGTCTCTTGAATTAGAGCATGGCAGTTCAGAAGACCCGGTAGTCTACATGATAAAATGTCTCAATTAGCAAATTTGTGTTAAAATAAACTGACTAGCATATCTTCTAAATTGCAGTATTTCCCAGCAAGTTACAGCTAATGACACAATTCAATTCACAAAAATCAAATCCAATGCTGAATGCTATTAGCCTATTAAACTTATTTCCAGCAACTTAACGTGACGTTAGTAATTAAAGAAGCACACAAAAGAAGCATACTCTAAACATGGTCGAACATAAGAATAATATAACTGCTTAAAGACCCATAAGAACTTTGCAAATCGAGTAGCCCGTATGGCCAACTAACAATTGCATACAGTGTGGTGACTTTAACTGGAATAAATTCAGTTAAAACTAATTAAAATTTATCTCGCAAAATTCCTGAGACCCGTTGATTTTTGTTTATTTTTTTTCACATTTCAAGATAGTTTTTCTATTTTTTCACCTACAGGGGGGGGGGGGGTCCAAATTAAGCCCAACTTTTTTTTTCAAATGGAAAGCCACTTTTTTAAAACTCTCATTGAAAAGAGCCCTTTTTCTTGATTAAATTGCCCTATTTACTTTTGTGATTATCTAAAGGAGAAATACGAATAAAAACCATTAAATTATTAAAAATTGCGTCTAATGTATAAGATGCTCAAAATGAGCACCATTTACTTGTTGGCAAAGCCCAAGACGATAATAAAAATCGTTTCTGACATTTTCTAATACTTCTGGAGATATTTGTCGGATTTCTTGGCTAATACGTTCTTTGAGTTCGTCTAGGTTTCCTGGTTTGCTCATATAAATTTGACTTTTCAAATGTCCCCACAGAAAAAAATCAAGTGGGGTGAGATCGGGACAACGTGCCGGCCACTCGATTGCACCCCTTCTACCAATCTATCTGTTTGGAAAATTGTCATCTAAATACTGGCGTACATTACGGGCATAATGTGGGGGAGCACCATCTTGTTGCATCCAGATTCTTTCATCATACAAATCTGGATCGAACTGACTCGGATATAAGGCACGTAAGACTGGAACTAGTTCATGTTCAAGAAATTCTATATATCTTTCCCCAGTTAAAGTATCATTAAAGAATATGGGCCCTATAACTTGCCTGCCAATTATGCCAGCCCAAACATTAGTTTTCTGGGGATATTGTGTATTAGTTTCCCTTACCCAGTGTGGGTTCTCATCAGACCAGTAGCGACAGTTCTGCTTATTAACATGGCCATTTATCTATGAATCCTTTTTTCTGTGAATGTAGCCTCATCAGAAAAAAGGATCCACTCCGAAGATATGCGATTTTCGTCAATGGCGTTCATCATTAATTCACAGAACTGAACTCTGCGATCTGGATCGTCTTCCAATAACTCTTGAACGGGTTGCATTTTATAAGGTCATTTGTTTGCACTTTTTAAAATTTTTAGAACAGATTTATGATAAATAGAATTTTCGCGAGCTACTCTTCTGGCTGCAGTTACCGGTTTTTCTTCCATCGCTAACAATACATTTAATTAGGTTTTTTCATCGATTTTAGAGGACCTTTGTCTTGAAACATCCCTCACGTGCCCAACTTCTCGAAATCTGCTTTCGATTTTACTAACCGTACCTTGGTTAATAAGTGGCAAATCTGGATATTTCTGCCTGAATAAGTGGACAACCTCTAGCTGAGTACGACTTCTGTCCCTATAACCAATCATCATTAAGATTTCAATCTTGTGGGATTCGGATAAATAAGGCATTTTTTCAATATAAGTTAACTTATTTATCAACTGGTTGAAATTTACTTTAACAGTGACACTACAACAATGTCAGGAAATGTCTCGATACCAATAAAATAAACAAACACGCCAAAAAATTACCAATACAAAATATTTCGAGACTTTTAATAATTTAATGATTTTTTTTTCGTATTTCTCCTTTAGATAATCACAAAAGTAAATAGGGCAATTTAATCAGGAAAAAGGGCTCTTTTCAATGAGAGTTTAAAAAAAGTGGCTTTCCATTTGAAAAAAAAAGTTTGGGTTAATTTGGACCCCCCCCCTGTAGGTGAAAAAATACAAAAACTATCTTGAAACGTGAAAAAAAATAAACAAAAATCGACGGGTCTCAGGAATTTTGCGAGATAAAATTTGATTAGTTTTAACTGAATTTATTCCAGTTAAAGTCACCACACTGTATAGCAAAATGCTCTTGCACACTTGAAGTTAAACAACATTGTAGCACATTATTTTGAGGAAATCCTGTTGTCTTGTTCAAGTGCTTTCAGAACTCTCCTGGTCTAGTTTTGATGAAAGTTCATTGCCATCAGCAAGCTCTTGCACAAACGTCGTGCATTAAGTAATTTTCATCAAGATAGTTTCTATTGGCTATTGATGAAACTGTTGATTTAAAAAAAAAGGTATTAATTTAAAGTTTTAGTTAAATGTTATTAGTCAAATTAACTCTTTATATATAAAAAAAAGAAAAAGTAATCATAAGAAGAGTTGAAAAGTCACGTATAAGTAGTAGCAGTTTTCTCTGTTGATCTCAGAGATTTAAAATAATTGCAAACTATAAAATTTGCTATTGACTACTGTCTGTAGAAGATAGAAAAGGAAAAAAAAGTGAATGTTTATCTATTTAGTCAGGAAGAAACAAAGATCGTATCTGAAAATATGTTTTCCTTGTTGGCAAAAGGCAAATAGAAAACTAAAGTAAAATGCAAAAGAAAAAATATATAAGGGATTACAAACAGGAGCGAAATTACGTGTTATCTGCATGCTACCTTTTCTTCTTTAAAACTACACACAAGTTGCTTATGCTTCCTTAGTGTAGATGCCGTATTTTTATTCTAAAAGCGGCAATACTAAATAGAGCTGAATTAACAGATTAGTGTGATACCTGCTTTTCGTGATACCTTATGTTTTTTGTCTCTCCTCTCTTTTTCTTTAGTTTTCTGATTGCCCTACCCTAAAGAAGCCAATAACACGTGCGAGTATGGATCTCCTTTATTTCTTCCTTTATTATTAAACGTTCCGTGCTAATTTCCCATCTCGAAAAGTACAAATGGTGAGATGTCTCTATCTTGAATAAACCTCCTTATATATTTTTGACAATAATTCCTACAGCTATTACCCTAATCGTTCTTCGGATAACTTAAGCAATAACGCATTTTTATAAAACTTAAATTGTCAAATATGTAATAGATGACATTATGCAAACTTACCCCTACACAAAATATAAAATATCTTAAAAACCGCTTTACTGTATAGAGCATTATACATAAAATATGCTTAGATTTGCACGTAGAATGTATAATAATGTAAGTTATAATTTGATATTATACCGTGGCAGACTGGTCAGTACCTAAAAATTTGAAGTTGATACTCTATATACAGACTTTTCTAAGGCATTTAACCGGGTTAATCATAGTATTTTTTAACAAAAACTCAAGGAAGACATTGCTCCCCAATTGTTTTGTTTATAAACAACGTTTTTGATTGCTTTCAAAGTAGCAAATTTTCAATATAAAAAGATTTAAGAGTTGCCAATATAATGAGTAGCCTAGTTGATTAACAACATTTGCAGCATAACCCAGATAGACTTACCAGCTATTGTATTAAAAATAACTTTAGTCTTAGTGTGTTAAGATGTTGCATTTACAAAGGTAAATGTAAAAAAAATCAATAATTCCCACGAAATAAACGATGAATCTTTCAGATATGTCCTAAACATTAAAGACTTAGGAGGCGTTTTTCAAGATAATCTAACCTTTGTAATTCACATAAATTCTGTTTCTGTTAATTCTTCAACTGTTAGATTTCATATTGAGGCATTGTAGTCATTTTTTAGTTGAGTGTGTTTATTACTACTGTGTATTATTACTGTTTTGTGGTTCTATTTAAACTTCAATATGCATCAATAGTATGGTCTCCTGATCAGGCAATGCATAGCATAACTATCGAAAGGCTTCATTTAACATACATGTTTTGAGATTTTGTGCATTTGAATTGGGTAAAACAATACTTGATCATGATTATTCTGGTATTTTTAATAAACTTAATTTAACTACTCTAAAAGATGCAATCTTGTAGGCTTAATATTTATATGTAACTTAGTTAATGCTGCGTTGAATTGTAGCGATTTGTAAACTTGTATTAATATAGAAATACCAACTAGAAATAGAACAGATAACTTTGTAACATTTATCCTTCCTTTTCGTCGTCAAATTATGGCTAAAACACTCGCATTGATCGCTACTGTGGGTTGATTTATGAGTATCATTTGAAGATATTTGACATTTCCTTATTGTCGTTTATTAGAAAATTATTTAAAAATTTGATTTAATCTAATTGTGACCTAACCTATGGGATTACTTGTTTTGTTTTTACTTTATTTTTTTTACCTATACCTACCATCCTCTTTCAGTAAAGGATCACAAGATTCTTTGTTGGGGCTGTTCATAGCATTTTGTTCCTTGTCAGCTGAACAACTATAACAAATCAAAAATGTAATATCCACTCGCCATATAAATCCCGATTATCCATACCTTCGATTTAAAGTGTTTGACTTTGACATCCTGCTGAATTTGATTTTAAAAGGCGCCAGTTTGTCTGTGCGTTTGATATGGGGTCAGTTCAGATCGATGTAGATATTCACATTACTAAAAAAATATTCATCGTTAATAAACTTATAAATCTCAAGAAACCTAAAATCTTTTCTACGAGATTTTCTTAAAAATTTTTCTCATTTGATAAATTAATTATCTCTAGCGTCAGCAAAAAAGAACAGTAACGAAAAGACATCCCGGTGGAGAAGAAATTGATTTTCCGTCCTCCAATTAGTGCCAGAAGGCTCTAATTAAATGGTCCCATTAGCGATCAAGCATCAACGAGACGACATGAAAGCTATTAAAATTTTCGATAAAATTGATGATAATGGGATTGATTCTTAAATTAAATTTGTAGACTAAAAGTTTAAAGAATTAAAGTTCTTATATTATTATTTAAAATTTTTATAGTTACTGATAAATGAACCCACTAAATACAGGAATATTGATATAATTGGTGACTAACCTGACTTTGGTAAAGTGTTCATTAACAGATATACATCTAAATAATATTCCAATAAGGTATTAAAGATGATTAAAAATGTTTAGGAATATTAATTGACACAAAATTAAAATTTAAAAATCACATACAGGTCCTATCTGTATGTTACACTATCAGTTGGCATGGTTCGTAATTTACACAACAAAATGGTCTAGGGGACGAAGGTATTAAAAGATCATTAAATGAAAATTTAGAAAATATCTAAATTAAAAACATCTGAATTAATTTTGGAAACACTGCTGAACATGAATATATTAAAAATACAGAAATTCATCATAGTATACTGGGGATTATTAAATGTAGGCAAGTATGACAGTGTAAAGAAGTAAAATAAAGCGAAATAACAACATTTAAAGACGAGTTAATAGAAACAAAAATTCTTGTTAACAGAGTTTATGATCCCCTTTTCTTAATAACAGCTCCACATCTGTTTGGCATGCATCTAATTATATTATCAATGCAGTTTTGCTCAATTTGTGGCCATTGCTCTTGCATACAGTTTAGCAACTAAGGGAAGAGTTGCTAAACTGTATGCAAGAGCTGTCTGGGCAACACTATTCCTTAACTCGAAAAATTCATCCATTATCCCAAAGATGCTGGTCATACACTTTTATAAAAGGTAAAAACACGAAATCTACAGCATCACAAATACATTTAATAAAATTACGAAGGTTACATGTTTCGCTCGACTAGAGCATTATCAGACCTAAACAATAATTAAAATTATGTAACCCGAAAAAATGAAAATTCAACAAAAAATTACCAAAACATACACAAAACACCTGACATATAAGTAAACAAAGCTTACAATAAAGTGGCACTATCTATGTACAAAATCTATGTACCTCTCTGCTCGACAGGATTTATGTCAGGGGATAATGCAGGCCAGTAATGTCTGATAAATTGTACTACTCTAAAAAGATTCTAGCGAACTTGGAATGTATACAAACATATGCATAAAAACATTTTGATTGAACAAATTCTGTAGTGCGTGGATCAAGAATGAGTTTCGGATTTTGATAACATTAAAGTTCTAACGGGGTGTGGCGTAAAGATTGTTTTTATATAATCTATTCCTCATTGTTTGAGCTGACACTAACACCATGAATATTTTGAAGCTCACTTCTTAACTGGTTGGTAGCAATATGGGAGTTTCGTAATACCTAAAGACAAATAAACTTGTCATGTATACGATCTATTGCTCTTGTTGAACCAGTATGTCTTTCTCTCTTATCAGTAATCTCTTCAAATCTGCCACAACCTTTCTATAGTGCTCTTGGTGGAATATACAGCTTCTGTGACGTCGCTTGATGATTGAGATGTTTGTACGTCCTGTATCATATCAACAGTTCGCAACTGTGCTTCACGATCAAGATGTTGCCTTTGCATATTGACTATGCTATGTTGCACGAACAATTAAAACAAATTCACACTATATTGGCAAAAAACGTTGTACTGATTACATTACTCAGTTTACCAAATACACTCTGAAGAATTTAATCTATTTATGTAATATTAGCAAGAATAACTTAATGTGATGAATATGGTAAAATATGTTCAAAGGAATTGCCAATAAATAGCAAACACCATTTATCTTGGAACGAACATTTGCCTGTCTAAAAATAAAACGGCTTTATTGCCTTATCTCCCAGATAATTTTAATGTGGATATTTGAATATTCTTGCTTAATTCGCAAGCATGTATCAGAAATTCTATCTTACATATATTCTTAGAAACGGAAGCATAGTCTTTATCTTACAACCTCACGGTCCGACTTAGTTAAGACCTAGAGCTTACAGAATGTTAATAAAATATGTAGACAAACTTTAACCATCGAATCCTTGGTCAATTGCAATAGCTCTGTTTTCGAGCACGATCACTAAAGAAATGCAAATAACGTTCCAAGTACGTCCAGAATAATGAAACGCATTTATTGAATAGATGGTATAACTTATGATCGATATTACATGTTTAACAAGTTGCTTAGGCTCAATATGAAAGTGGATGAAAATAGTCATATCCTGTATTTTTGGAACAAATATACAACAACAATAGAAAATATGGAAATGTTTAAACAACTATTATGACTTTCTCTTGACGAACGGTTATGACGAACCCTCCTGAAAATACCGGGCGTATTTCGTATTCGATTCGATAATACTGACGCTTAAGTCCTCCACGTTTTCTACAGGGGTCTTGTATACTAATGATATTAAATGTCGGCCATAGCTGTGATCCTCCTCTTCCAATTCATCGATTTGGGTGATCCCAGATGATAGGAATTCTGGCGCAACGACACTGAAATTTGGTGGAGCAGCGTCATGCACGTACCACATGCGACGTCGTTCTCTAAGAGGAATTTGCTCCTTTAATACAGGTAACTCATTTTCCAAAAATCGTCAGTACTCTTAGAAGCTAACTCTGGGGGAAAGGAAATGGTGCCGGTCAAGTGGTCACTAATAATTCGAATCCAAATATTTGTCGAAAAGTCGTATTGCGTATTATTTTCAATTACAGCATGGGGATTTTCTTCAGACCATACATAATTATTACGAAAATGTATTATTGCTGTTCACGAAAAACATGCATCATCCGTGAATATTATTCGATTAAAAAAAAATTATTTAATGTTACTTTTTCACGTAACCAGTTGCAAAAATCAACTCTTAGAGAAATCTCGAGGCGAAAGGTCGTGTACCACCTTGTATGTGACAATTTTTCGTATACTTGTTGTAGGGTCTTCTTCGATTGCATTAAGCACAGCTTTCTAGTTTTGGATGGTTTTTATACTTGCGAGTCTTCCTACAATCTGTGTGGATCTCTTGAAACTGCCCGCTTCACATAGTTGAGCATGTTCATAAAAGTTTGTACATTAGGCAGCAGGCATTGTGAAAGTCGTTCACCATACAATTGTCGTACCCGTCAAGCGTTAGCCCGAACAATTTTCTTAAGCCCTCTACAGTGATAAAACCCTAAAGACAGTGTCTGAAAATCATGTTTTTTTTTAAATGACTTTAACTAATCTCACAACTCCGTTATAAGAATAGTCATCTTCTTTAACTTCAATATAAGTTCATTTAAATTTATGGTAAAATATCTCTATGAAATAATTCAATTCAAATATGTTTTTATTTACTCATTTAATTGTTTTCTTGAATAACAAAGTTTCAAGCCTTATTTTTTCTGTCGGCAAACTTTGTTGCTTTTCTAGCCCAATTCTTTTTAATATTTGCACATTGTCAGAACTTTTTTTTACTTAGCTGTACATTCCAGCGTTTTGTCAAAACTCTTTGTTATTTTGGTATATTTCCTATAAGAATTTGAATGTAGGAATGAAATATTGATTTCCTAATCGATCTTAATCATCATAACATCGCGAACAGCATTATTTCACATGATAAAATCAGCACTCAATTAATCACTATAATCTATACATTTTCTGAAAGAGATGGGGTTCTTCCTGGAGTTGTTGTACTGCCCTGTCTCATTGGCACTGGCATGGGTAAATTGGAGGCTGAAGAATGGTTTTCTGGCAGAAGATGCTCTAATATCTTGCCAAAATTAATAATATCTAAACCTCAATTATCATTTATCATTATGTTTTATTCTTCGCTTCCTTTTTCTCTGTATATGTTCTCTTTGTTTTGTTTTAATTAATAATAACCTATATTTGTTATTATTATTAGTATTATAACATACGAGTACAACAGTTTATTGTGGTCATACTATTGTGAGTAGGTTAGAGTCATCAGTATAATTTACATAAGCCACTCTTACGGCAGCATTATGTAATTCATTGATGTACCATACAAAGATCAAGAACCCAAGCACACTGCCCTGTGGTACCCGGCACCTCGAAAGTCATAGAATTGAAGTTTACGCAGCAATACTCCATTGTACACACAATCAAAAGCTATTGTTACATCACAGAACTGTCGTACTACATCCCCATGGTTCAGATTCTGATAAAGCTGTTTAAGAAACAAGAAAAGGGGATCGTAAGTGCTTCTTGAATTCTGAAATCCTGAACTTATTGAAGGATAGAACGTTGTGTTTATTCAGAAACTTTAACATTAGACGCACGCAATAATTTTTGATATGGTGAAAAGAAAAAAAGTCGAGCGAAAGCTATATCGTGATTCCCTTGATAAGAGGTAAGGTATCATTAGCACGTTTAGAATAACTGAAAAATTACCTCAAAGAAAGGACTGATTTCGAAAGTCTTCGAGATCCTCTAGGAGCTGCATCAGGAAGTAACAGCAACAATTTTACTGAAATCTTTTAATGTTCAGAAATAATTCTAACATTGTTTCTATTGAGAATCAAAGGATAATTATCCTTAATAGATGTGAGGAAGGACATACTCACTTTGCAGCCTCTGCAAATAGGCAGGCATATCAACAAAGTATTGGCTCTCAACAGCCTTATTGCTAACATCAGCAGATCGCTGAAAGGCAAAGTAGTTATTGCAACCTTCTTGGATACACAGAGGGAGCATTTAAAATGTGTACTAAAAAAGCCCGTTTGGAGCTCTTTGGATACTGACACTCAAGTGGCAACTAGTCACTAGTCACCGGGGTAGATGGCACTTTTGTAGCTCTGTTTTCAAGAGAAAATGCTAGCCTCTAATGGTCCCCCATGGTGCACCATTCACACACATTCACGTGTGTGAATGGTGCACTTTGGAGAGGATATCTATAAACCCGGTACCATTGTACCATTTACTAGGAAAACTGATGAACATCCCCAGTCTTTGGATATACTGCATCGAATTGTTTCCAGAAAAAAGGTGAAATATCTGGGTCTCATCTTGGATAGAAAACTCACCTGGGAACCGCACCTGGAATCAGTACTGAAAAAGGCCACGAGGACCTTTGGACAGCAAGACAACTTCTCGGTAGATCTTGGAATCTGAGCTCCAAAATTATCTATTGGATATACAGGGTATTACAAAATTCGATGCACATATTTTAACAGCGTATTGTTGGAGTTAAAATAAGACTTTTGGCCTATAAATATGTATCCTAAGATTCACCCCCTCAGAGCTACAGCACGCGCATATTGCTTGAAGAAAATCGATTACTTGGAACACTAACTATAGTTATACGTCAAATCCTTTGGAAAATTACAAGTTTTAATTTTTTTGGGTCTTTTTGATATTTTCCGTCCCAAAAAAGGGGTAAACCCAATTTTAGAAAAGGACTTAGGGGGCTTAACTTTTTGATGGCCCCTTTCTTATTTTTCTAATAAGAAAATTTAAAAATGTATAACACCATCTAATTGGCCATGAAAAAATCTAAAGTTATCACCTTTTTACATTTTTTGATAAAATTAATTTGATTTGACACAAAATAAAACAGTCACAGCCCTTTCGTTTATCAGCGATTTTCTCAAAAACGATTAATTATATCGAAAAAATGCACGAGACAAAAATTTTACATTAAACTCCCTTAAATCCTCCACTAAAACTGGATTTACACTATGAATACGGAAATTAAAAAGAGCACCCAAAAAAGCCAACATGCAAATTTTCACAAGAATTGATGCATAATTTTAGTTACAGTTCCAAATATTCCATTTTCTTCAAGCAATTTGCGTGGGCTGCAGCTCTGAGGGGGTGCATTTTAGAACACATGTTTATAGGAAAAAAAGTCTTACGTTAACTCCAACAATACGCTCTTGCATCGAAATTTGTTTGTAATCCATCATCATCATACTGTATGAAGCTTTAGTATGGTGAAGAAAAACCGAACAGAGGACAGCCATATCAAGATTGTGCAGGCTACAGAGAATCGCATGTCTATGCGTCGCAGGGTGCCATGAATTTACTCTTTTAAACCTTATACGGGTACGGCCCAATATGGCTATGCAAGAATAGGCAACCACGAGGGTAATCTTCATCTACAGGAAAGAAGACCTTAAGACGGACAACCTTACTTTTCATCTTTCAATCCTGACCCGGTAACCTGTTTCGATAGAAAATACAGGAAAATCCTCTTCCCTAAAATTGAAGAATGAAAATGGAAACTCAAGGTGGTTATGGGTAGGATCGCAATTGTGGAAATCCTATCCGGAAGAGTACAAAGGGAATACGGGTTAAGATTTTCCCGGATAGCTAATCGGTTCTTAGGGCACTGAGCGGCTGTACATACAGGTCCAGGTATACGACTAGAATGCCACAGCAGGCTCAATGACCTCGGAATCAGATCACTGTGATCTGGGTACCAGAGATGGCGGATATATACGCAAAAAAAGTGCTGAGGGAAACTTTAGTGGACCCAACCCATCTTTTGGATTCAACAAAGGTTTTCTTAACGGGAAGATCGCGAAATGTACATCATCCAGGATGCTGCGACATTGGAATTATACCAATGGGTTGGTTCACTCCAAAAAGTTGCTGAGCTTCAACGCTGGGAACGCAGATTTAGCTCTGACCATGAATAGGATGCTGGTAGGGGGCGCTCACAGGCCACTATACCTTCAACAGCGATCTATATAGAATGGATTATCCCACACAGACATCTGCAGATTCTGTAATGCAGTAGAGGAGTCGATGGAACACTTGATTGCAAATTGTAGAGCACTGGGCCACAGGAATATACACTGCTGACGCTCCCACTAAAGGAGCTGATCCTGTTCGCGAACGTATTTAATAGATAGGGATAGGAGAAGCACAATAGATCAGCAATGGGCGCAGTGCAAAAGGCCATTCTGGGACAGACCTCATCCCCTTATCGCACTACATTATATAACATTACCATTTTTACCGACTCAAATATTCAATATCATGTATACGTAAACTCTAATGGTGAAAGTAAAAATTATAGATATTTTATTTTAAGAAAAAGTTTTTTTTACATCTTGCATACACGCCACTGATTAAAAGTTTTAATATATTGAAGCTTAAAATTTAAGACGCTTAGGACAGAAGATGTAGTTAAACTTTGTCTTAAAATCAATTAATGATTCAGCTCATATATAAGTATTACAAATTTATTCTCAAATATCCTGTATATATCAGTATTATTCTAGGTAATACGAATTAAAGGCATTTATTTGTATATACTCTGGGAGGGTCAAAAAATAACTTTAAGCATAATATTTTTTAGTATGTTTATTATATGGTAAAAAAGAAATTTGAATAATCTTTACCAATTTAGGGATTTCAGTTTTAGGACTTTAAAAAAAAATATTTTTTTTTATTTAATAAAGATTTCAGAAAATTTAATTTTTTAGCCAATTTGTAAATAAAAAAAAAACTTCTGTAATAATTTAAAGTTTTCAATTTATTTCAACTTAGTTAAAAAACCAAAAAGTAACAGGATTTTGTTAAATTTTTCAAAATTTTATACAGAGCGCAAATAATCAGTTTGACATACGTTTTAAAATGTTTCGCCATTTAAAACAGTCTCAAACCTTTCATCAAATATGAATTTCGAAAAATTTATTATTTTCTAACTAACTAGAAGCTTTCTATGAAAAAAATTAAATTTTACTTTCATTTTTTTAATGAGTATCTACTGCTAATATGATTATAAATTAAATCGTATTTAACAAATCATATGGCAGTAGTTTAACATGATTTCCTAGCAAATAAACAACAAAGAAAAATTTCTCAAAAACAGACTAAAACAAAAGAAAGTAAATCTTTCATTAATTTCTTTAATTTTATATTAATGGCATTAATGGAATACTTAAACCAAAAAGAAAAAACTTTTTTTTTATATTTTACATATTTTAAAATGGGATAATTACATAAGTTTGTGTACTCTTTAAAGAATATTCTTATAATCAATTATTTTTTAAAACGGGGGTGCTACAAAATTATGATAAAGTACATTACTCAAATAAAAAGTTGATAATCTCCAGTCAACTCTATAAATAACTGAAAAGCCTGAAAACAATATTATATAACAAAACATTTTCCATATTTTCCTTAGAGCATAATATCTATTAAATTGTCCAGCGTTAACAGTAAAAACAAAGTTAAATAGTCACCCCAAAAGGCATATATATAACACAACACCCTAAAGACCCATTTTGACTTAAAATATGTATTTACGCTTCAAACTTTCACGCTTTCTGAGGTAATGAGGGCAAATATCTTCCCTATAACGCTTACTGCAAAGTTACCTTTTAATTTACATATATAAGGCCAGACTTACCACCTAAGAGTCTATGAACTTTGTACGACTTCTTAAAAACACTATATACGTAAACAATCTGATTCGATTGTAAAAAAACACGTAAACATTGGGAAAACTCAGGACTTCGCATACACCTTAATCTAGATAGTTGAGGATATCGACGAGGAGGGCGCTCGCTTTTGGGTTGGAAAGCGCACGATCCAAATGGAGAGTTTCCCTTGTGGATGGAAAATCCACACGGCACTTGAAGCGATTTTGTTTTAAATCGATTTTAGAAGTTTAGATGATAGGAGATAGGAACTATTTGTACGTCGATATGATAAATATTGTTGATTTAGATGATATCAATAAAGTTGAATTTAGCTGGATAAGCTTTGATATCATAAGAATAAAAACAAAATTGTCAATGGCATGCATTATCCAAATATTTGTTTTTATACCATAGTCAATTTAGTGCAAGAACAGAAAGCTTAGAATGAAATGAAGAAAATTGCTTATAATACGGTTTTTTATTGTTTCGCGTTAATAGAATATTATGGAAAAGCGTTCTATATGGAAAATTTAATTGTTAAACTGCTATCCTATTATTAATAACGAGAAATGTTTAGAAATATCGCCTTTAATTGTGCAAAATTTTAGGTAAAAATTTCTCTTTTTATAACAAAAATTTATATTTACAGTCAGATTTGAGCCTAGAAAATTTAAAAATAAGAAGAAAATGTTAATAATTTTTTTTAGAAAATAAGATGATATACAATACAATACAATACAATATAATATATTAATTCAATTTTACAAAATTTCAATCATTCAATAGCAAATAGACAGCAATACAATAGTCTATATTGGTACAATATCCCATTAACAAAATTACCTTAATATTATTGTAGCGTCTATCACGGAATGGAACATTTCACTAGACCGTTAGCTTGGCCTGTATCGAAATTTCCCATCCCTCGACCTGTGTGGCAGTTTTCTGCTATCAAGTATAAATAATTAAAATGAAACCATATCATAACATTAAAATAATCTATATAATACATGCTAATATGCCCTAAATAGTTAATTCCATCTATATACAAAAGAAATAATTCTTATAAAGAGAAGCGCAAGAGAGGAGACAAGGAGACAAAACAACCCGGAATGAAGCAGCAGAAACAAGAGAAGCATTGGAAGAAGAGTCCTTCTGTTCTTCTAATATTATTTTTATAGTGTAATACACATTTATCTACTACGTTTCGTTCTTTTTTTTTACATTAATCTTTTAAAGTGTTCGTAATGGTAAATGACGAAGTTTTTTTATCTAAAAATTTAAACCTTTTCTATGCTTATTTACTTCGACTTTAGACCTTAGGCCTGTGGGCAGAAGCTTAAGAAATTTGGGAAGTAGAAACAGCATATTTCTTTGCAAGTGTGATTTGCTGAAAAAGTGCGATTGCAAATTCTTGTTTGTTTTAGAACGATGGTCTAGTTCCCTAAAAATATCTTTAACCTTTCTGTAGTAACAAAGACATGCACTCACAAACAATCCTCTTAAATTTAGTACATTTAGTTCCGAATAAAGGTTGATTGTAGGATATTGATTGCTTTTGCTTAGGATAATCTTAAGTATTTTATTTTGGCATACTTTTAACATTCGCATGGCATTATCATTCAGACCACCCCAAATTACTAAGCAATATCTTAAAATTGATTCTACTAGTGAAGTATATACTATTTTTAGTGTTTTCTTATCTAAAATATTACGAAGCTGATAAAATTTATAATAAAGTTTTCTAAGTTTTTTGGACGTTTTAAAAGCATGTTCATTCCAGCGTAGATACTGGTCAATGTATAAACCTAGGTATTTAATTTTACTAATTTTTTGTATGCAAGGACAAGAACAGTTGTTATTTAATAAATTACAAGTTGGGTTGTGAATTTTAATATTACTTTTTTTAGGTTGATCACTAGTTGTCAAAGAGAAAGCTATAAATTTGGTCTTTGTTATATTTAGGGTGATTTTGTTTTCATTTATCCAGTTTTGAATTACATAAAGGCCTTGCTCTGCTTTCGAGTATACACCATCCCAGCTGTTGTCTGTGAATGTGACTGCAGTATCATCGGCGTAACAAATAACCGAACTATCTTGTAGTCATTTTCCCAAATCATTAATATAGATCAAGAATAAAATTGGACCCAGGACTGTCTTTTGAGGAACTCCAGTATTTACAACCATATCACTACTTAGGATATCATTACATCGCACTCTTTGCACTCGATTTTCCAAGTAGAATCTAAAAAGCTCCAGAGTTTGACCCCTTACTCCAACATTTTCTAATTTATTTAACAGCAAGGTGTGGGAGACTGTATCGAAAGCCTTTGCAAAGTCCATATATACTGTAAGACATTTCTTATTTTCTTGCATATCTGACATAATTTTTTTAAACCAAAAAAATATTGCATCATTGGTGCTTTTATTAGATCTAAAACCAAATTGTGCATTAAAAATTAAATTTTGTGATTCAAAAAATGAAATTAGGCGAGTCTTGACACATTTTTCCCATATTTTTGATAAGTTACTTAGTAGAGATATGGGCCTGTAGTTTATCATTTGATATGGATCGCCGTTTTTAAAAATTGGAATTACTATTGCATTTTTCCACTCTATAGGGATCTTAGATGTCTTAAAGGTTAAGTTAATTATATGTGCTAAAGGATCTAAAATATATACATGAATTGTTTTAATTAATCTAACAGTTATACCATCCTCGCCAGGAGATGAATCTGTTTTTAAGGAGTTAATGTGCATTATAAGTTCTTTTTTATTTACTGGTTCTAAAAAGAGAGTTTTATCTATATTATTTTTATTGTCGTTATTGCGTTGATTTTTTAAAATAATGTTATTTGCCATTGTTTCTCCAATTTTTGAAAAGAAGTTATTAAAAAGATTAGAGGTTTGTTCTTTATTTTTTACAATATTGCCGGTTTCATCTTTAATTGTTATCACCCCTTTTTCATTCTTTTTATTTGTTGTTTCGCTAATAATTTTCCACACCTTTTTGTAATTTTTGCCTGCATCCTGTATTTGAGTTTTATAATACTGAAATTTAGTTTTTTGAATTAATTTATGTAAAAAGTTTCGGTATTTTTTATACTGTTTCTCTCTCTCGATGGTAAAATTTTTTAACAATTGTTGTTTTAAAGCATCTCGATGTTTGATAGAGTTAATTAATCCCGAGGAAATCCAAGGTTTGAGCCTTTTAAATTTTTCTTTGACAGTGAAATTGGTTGTGCATTTTTTTATATGGTTTTCCAGAGTAAACATAAATTTTTCATAGGCCTGCTGAGCATTGTCCAAGGTGATAGAGTCTGCCCACTTCTCTTAAGACAGTTGCAATTTTAGTTTTTCATAGTTTATTTTTTTTATATTTTGTTGTGCTGGTTTATTTACTGTCTTACCTAATTTTATATTAGAAGTTAAACCTATCAAGTAATGATCAGTAATATCAGTTTGAAATATAAATGGAGTTGGTTTATATATTAATTGTTTGTCGTAACGCAAAAATATGTGTCGTTTAAAAAAACATCTAAATTAGTTGAGGGAGGTATATAACAACAAGTCATGCAAACATCAACACTATCCATTTTCATGCATACTTGTATACATCTTGTTTCAGAAAAAGATATTATGTTTGTTAAATATTTAATATTATTTTTAATGTATACAACTAGGCCATCATTCTTATTAAATTGGGAATTATTATAGATTAAATCAAAATTGGGTAGATTAAAAAGACTTACTTCATCCTCCTCCAAACAAAAGGTCTCCGATAAAACTAAAATGTCGATATTTTCAGGCTTAATTGACTCAATTAATAACGCCAGTTCATCAAAATTCTTTCTCAAGCTTCTGACATTTAAGTGAATTATTCTTAACTTGTCCTCACCCTTAATGAACTCTTTTACCTCTCCAGCCGTCCCCAAATATGGTGTCTCATACCCTTCGCTCTCCTCTATCGCTCCCAAAAAATTTAACATAAAAAATTACCTAGAAATAAGATAATAATAATTATATATGGTATGATGTATATGTTTTAATATTCCTGAAGTGTTTTGGTATTCCTACTAGACCATAATCCCAAACGACCCCCAATATTCGTAGAATATGTACTCTACATATTGTTGATAGAAAAGTATCTGAAAATTTGGAGATTATTACATAAATATGTCAAATAATGTAAATCCAAAAGCAACATTTCAAAAATATGTTTAGGAAGATTTTTTATACTTTATATATGTATAAATTCCTCCACTGCATGCTATTCTTGCACTGACATTTTGCATAAATGCTTTTCAAAACGGAAAATTCTGAGTGAAAATCTCCAAGATATGTCGTATTCTCTGGAATGTTTCTTAATGTACTTGTACGATGTACGAAGATATGCCATTTAAATATCCAGAAACATACTTCTGCTTGAACTTTTAATTTTCTTAGCCAAGTTTCATTATTTTTGAGAATATTTTTGACATAATTAGAATATTCATAGAGGGTTTTGGTTAAAAGACAACTATTTCTTTCCCAATAAATTCATTTAAAAAAATCTTGTTAGTATTTCTAAAACTTCACAAATTAGAGCAAATTTTATCATTAAAAAGTCACCAAATTTGCGTTGAAAAGAGGTTTGGGAACGCATAGAGCTACAAAATTTTTATTCATTAGCAATATTTTTAATCATAACTTAAAAGTTACTTGTTAACTTCATTTTACAATAATAGAGAACCGTTTCTGAAAATAAATTTAAGCGTAAATCATTATTCGAGGTTAAGAGTTTACGCAGTTGTGGTTTGGGCAGTTTTCTTCGCTAATTTTCCGAGCAAACCTTCAATATTTTTGAGAATGTTTCTACGAAATAATTAGAATATTCCTAAAAAGACTTAAGCCAAAGAAAGAGCATTTCTTACTTATAATTTCATATAAAAAAGTTTTTTGTACTTCAAAAAATATTGTAATAGCTTTATCAAGATTTTTTGGCAAATTGGATAATTATTTAACTGTCATAAATTAATAGGTCGAGGGTATATTTTTCATATCACATTTTTTTTATTACTGTCTGTATCTTCTTGAAATTGTATTTTTCTTATATAATTTGGTAAATTAGATACGATAAATAATCTAGACAAACGAAATTTTATATCATAGATAAAGATAAGCACGTGTAGGTCAACAAAATTGGAAGAATACTGATTTTTTCATTTTTTTTTCGATATAGTTTTTGTACGTCTTCCAGACTCTTAACGTTATTTTTTATATATTCTAGGCAATTGATATCTCACTCTACTCTCTTCATTTGAAATAAGGATTCATGATTTCAGGAATTTATAATGATTTTGTATGTCATTCTAGAATTCGTCGGAATTTAATTTTTATTTAATTTTTTATTTCTGTAAATAAGCATTGTAAATAATTTTTCTTTAATGTTTCATTATTTTGCATTTTCATCATTTTTTACTTTGCATTTCATTATTTTAAAGATATATTTGTTTTTCTCACCCAGGCATTTGATTTGGTTTTTTTATTCCCTTTATATTATTGTCTACATCTTCAAGGGCTTGAGAATAAATTTTCAGGTTTTTCCGCATTTGAAGTAATTTTTTTATTTAGGTCTAAGCATTTTCCAGCGATCTGAAATAATTGTTCATGTTTTCAGGCGCTTTCTCAGAATCATTTTGTATATCTTTTGAAATACACAAACTGAAGAAAAACCTTATCAGAATATAATACAAATGAAACAACATTACCCCCTGACCATTGATAGAGAATGTTTCTGAATAATTTAACTTGCTGACACAGATCATTCACTGAATATTCCTAGATATTCCAGAACTATCTACTTCTACATTCACCGAATGTTTATGAAATATATATTGTGTTTTAGAATTATTCTCAAAACCTTTTTCGTATTCATCTCTATTATACCCTAATTACTTATAACTAACTATCTTTACTATCTTAATAACAAAATAGCATTTGAAAGAATTTAAAAAAAAACTTTTTTTGGGACGTCTCGATAGTACATTCCTCGGATATCAGCGTGCATTAAATATAAATTCGAAAAGAAAGTGAATTATTTAAATAAAATTATTTAAGAATACAAATATAGAAAATTTCTTATTTAAAAGTATTTAATTTATTGTCCTATTAAAAAGATGTTCTTGTTCATTTTGAAAAAGAAACTTTCCTTTCTGCCTCTAAAGAAAGCATCGATTGTAAAATATGTTATACAATATATATATTATTTTGTGGATTTATTAAAAATTAAACAAAATGATAAATAAAGAAAAAAATGCATAAATTCAGCTTTTTTATAAAAATTTTTGAACAACGTCCAAGAGGAAAGACAATTTCAGGTTACTTGAGGATAACTTTACTTTTAATGTTCAGATTAATTTGACTTTTATTTTTAAAGTTTCTTCGCAATGTTTTTCAGCTTTTGTTATAAAACATAAAATTTGTATTTTTTTTTTGGTCTTTGGTCTGATAATCATGTCCAAGAGGAAATTTCGGGTAACTTGATTTATCACTTTCATTCTAGTCCTCATATGGGCTTGAATTTTCATGTAGAGGTGTCTTTGGATTGTTCAAAAGCTTCCATTGAAAAAAGCATGAAACTCTATAAATTAGAAGCTGTATTATCCAAGTTTTTAAAAATCATATTCAAGAGAAAAGATAATATTCGGTAACTCTAGTTATAACTAAGTATTGATATCTTAGATATCTGGGATAGGTGAATCTTCCGCCAAATCCAGATGCAAGTGCGATGTCGTTTGGCATTAACATGGGCAATACTCAGGGACTACTAAAAATCATAAAAAAAATAAACAAAATTTTGGAAAAAAAAATAATTGAAGATTCCTTCTCTTCGGTGTACCGAGAAACGATCCAAGTCCACAAGAATTAGGTTTGAACGCGCTATAACAAGAATACAACATTACTAAGCACCTTAATATTTGACCGTTGTAGCTTACCTTCATTCCGAAGTAGCGCGTCATGTTTGGCACGGACATTATAGTAGATAGTAGACGTTGGTATTGATAGTTACTTTTGCTGAAAAAGAAATGACCTTATTATTAGTAGAAAATATAACTTCATCGCTGTCACTTACCATATCTGCATCATCTACAGTCCTATTATTAGCATGATAAGGCAAATTAGTGTAGTAGATTTGTGACGTTTCATCTACAAACTTCTTAAGTTCCTGCAGTTGGTCATATTTCAACTTGGGAATAGGAATGAGGTCATTGTAAAGTTTGTCCGGTGTTGCAGCCGCTATGCCTGGCCTTGGGGGTATTAGAACAAAACTTGACATAGCTCCATTGTAACTTTCTCGCATTTGAATTGTTCGTGGATGTTGATGGCTTATTATAAGTTCTTTTATTGACCTTGTAGGAAATGGAAAGGTTTTTTTTATATTAAGGGGTTAAAAATTTTGTCCATGCATGGAAAATGTCTGTGGTACACTCAATAACATTAAATGGCATTGGTTTAACCCTAGCACTTTTAAAAACCTCGACCCATTGGGATGGAACTTCAACTCTTGTTTTCTGTTTGATGAGAGCAAAGTCTTTATCGCACTCTAAGTACAAGTGCCCCCGAATTGGAAATGTAGTTTTGATTTTATCAAACCTACCTTCTTTATGAACCATATGATGTAAGAGGCGTATAATGGTGTAATTCTTATTTTGGCCTGCGCTGTCGCAAAATATTTCCAAACATCTAACAGTTTGTCCAAGAATATTATGGAAAAAATCATGTAATAAAGACGCGACTACATCAGCACCTTTCTTGGCAATAGTCTCAGGGTATGTATAAAAAACAGCCTCATTGGTTGAGAGCTTATGAATATTAAAACTGACAAAAATCAATTGCCTTTTGTAGTATACATCATTGGTAGTGATGTTGGGTGTAGGAAGATTTTTGGAAAAGTGCATGGTTATAGCTTCAATTGACTCATTTTTTCTGGATTGTATTTTAGCGTGTCGCTTTCTAGTATAGAAAGTAGCTGCTTTAAGTTTATGCAATTTATTTTCCAAACCTTCAATTTCATTTTGTAATTCCAACTGTGCCTCGTTTTCGATAGTGTTCTTTAGTTTCTCTTGTAGTGACTTCATTTTAACTATGGGATTACGTTATATGGGGGGATTTTATGTGGTTACGCACATTTTTGATTAACTGAGAGCTCAATCGGTGAGGGCGATTCTGATGTTTCCCCCTCATATCAGCAAAACAATAACCGCCTTTCTTTAGGTAGTCTTTCATAGTCATAATACGGCGATTGGTAATCCCGTGTAACGATATAAGCTTTTTGACATACCTCAATTTCTTCCATCATGCTGCCCTCGCAATCTAGTTTAATTCTTATTTTAAACGTATACGATTTATCTCTAAGCCTTGCTATGTTCTCGTTTTGTCTAGGTCTTCTTCTACTAACATTCTTAATCCCGATTAATCCGCGTAAATGGCTGTTTTGACTATTTCTATTTTCTAAGCTATTAAAGTTTTGAATGATTTTTCGTCTTTTTTCAGCGAATATAACCTCAAAACAACGAAATCTTTTGCAGGCACATGCATAACCCGCCTCATAAGTATGATTTCTCAAAAATTTTGCCGCATCACTTACACGTCCAAGCTTTAGTCTTTTTTTACTTTATTTTTTACCTTCTTTTTTCAAAACACTTACAGATATATCACTACTATTACTTTTTTGACCGACATTTCAAGATAGCAAAACAAACAATACACAACGCCAACAACCTATTAGGACGATACAACAATAACGACTAAAATGCTAACGAATATTACCATCTACCCAGCTACATTAGTACCAGGGAAAGGGTATAAAAGTAGCGAATAATCAAAAATTTTACAATTTTGGTTTTTCCCATGTGGTCTTCATATACATATTACATTTATTTTTTGCTTTTTTTTATTTCGAAGTTATATTCTTTTTACAAGTAAATCACCTGCGCACACGTCTCTAACCTAGGTACCATTATTGAATAATAATAGGCAAAACTCATAAATTGATCCAAAACCAGGTGACACTATCTACATTTGATGAAAGGAAATTTTCCAATGAAATAAATGCCAAACTATGAAAGTGGCATAAAGTAATGGTGGGTTACCCTGTAATCTTTTTGCATATAGTTCCCTCCACCAATAATTTATTTTGCGGTTTCTTTTAACATCAAAGTTGCCGCTGGGACATACACCGCAAAATAGAGTATACCATGACAAATCATTCGCAGATAGTTTTATTAATCTAAATATTACTGAAACGTAGTAAAATAGCATTGAATAATTTGTAAAGCGGTTTGGGGGTATACTGTTAATTCCCAAAATAGCCCGGCCCTTGATGGCTAGGCTTGTTTTTTGAAAAATTTGTACTTTTGTAATCAATGCCACCATTGCAATAATCAATAGAAATGTATATCTTCTGAAAATTTGTCAATACAAAATTGCCATTATATTATCACAAGGTTTTAAAAAAGGTTTTATGATTTTATATATGATATAAGTACTAAATAGACAATTTAACAATTTTATTAAAATCTTTCTTCTTATCGCAATATCTCAGAGCAAACAACTTTTAAAAAATTTTAATATGTCTAAGTTACGTAAAATTAGGTGAAAAAGAATTTATACCGCTCTTTGTGACATAGTTCTTATAATAACAATTATAAATTAAAAATAACATTTTCGAGATATTCCGCAAAATAAGGTTAAAAAGGGTATCTAAATTAAATAGGTACCCGCATCACTGTTTTAAACAGTTAATTCATTCTAATAAATTAATTTTTAACGTTGTGTTAAAACCGGCAATAAGAATAGTTAAATATGGACAGATATACTAATAAATTAAGAGCGATGTATTGAAAAACCAGTGATGGAATATTTTCTCGGCCTTGACAAGAAAAACCCAATATTGATCTTTAAACCCGAATCGAACTATATATTTATATATCCCTAAAGAAAAAGTACCAACAAGCTTCCAAATAGAGCAGCTTCGGTACTAGTCGTTTATTTCTTCCTTGTACTTGTACGTAAAGTAGAATAAGTATCTTGCATTTAAATTTTAATTTTGGAAATAAACGTTATTTATATTATTAAGAAAATAGGTAGTTACACCCTAAAATTAGGTAGTTTTGTGTTGTTGGAAATTAACCCAATAGCTTAAGCACCCTTAAGCATCAAGCCCTCAAAAGTATTTTGCACGAATCAAAATTATATTAATTTTGCTCTTTTTAGAGATAAACTTACCATCATTCAATTTTGGAGACTAATGCGTAAAACCCTCTATTTTCTGTTATATAGTTATTTCGTTTATTTAGCTTTTTGCAGCATTAATTTTTTCCCAAAACTAATATTAATACAATAAATTATAGTAAGTATATGTATATTAAATATTATTACAATATAAGGACAATATACCTTAATTTTAATTTCTTTAAAGCCAGCATTTTGAGAGGATCAAAAGAGTGATACGACCTGTTGAAATACGTAGACTTTAATAATAAAGCTATGAGATTCTCAAGACAATTTAAATAAAAAGATACACTGGTCAGCAAAATTACACGGACAACGAAAATTCGGTTCAAATTTAATCCTTAATAACTTTTTGAGTATTTCATCGATTTTGATAATTTTTTGCCGAATTTTGGGGCCATTTTATTGTTATAATTTTTTTTATATCGAAGCTACAAGAAATTTTAACGGATTTGTTATTATACAGGGGTTAATTAAAAGTCAAATTTTACTCTAAACTTTTAAAAACCCTGTGGGAAAAAAATCACAACCAATGATTCTTTTTGCTGTATTTTCAAGCCTCATCTTTTCTTAATAACTTGTTTTTGTATTCATTCCAATATCTGTATTCTTAAAGAAGAACACTGGGTTAACAGAAACAATGCAATAATGCCTTATTAGCAATAATGTTTTTTCAAACAATATGGATAACGGCTGTATTATGATTTATAATTTTTTTCTAAAATCGGGTATTCTCACACATTCACTCAAACGATAATATTAATTTATACATGAATTATTTAATCTACCGTAATATAATGCAATTTTCATGACAAAAACTTTTAAAATCGGCGCGCAAACTTTTGTTGCGCGCCCGTTGTAATCCATCGGGCGCGCTCTGTTAAGATCGCAATGTGAAGACTGATGTGTCGCGGCGCTGTGAGAACAAGCAACACCCACTCAAAGACAGTGTAGAGGTCAACCTCTTTTATCTATGGTAGAGGCACAGCTTAACTACAAAACAGCTCCACAACTTTCTTATGATAAAAGGTTTGCGTTGATCTAGTCGCGGAGCGTTTATGTCCCGCCTCTTGGGGTAAAAGACTTCTTTGGCGTCGATCGGGTTGTCGGTTTTACCATTATTCGTTCAGTAGCAGTAGCGTGCGCTGATATTCTTATGTATTTTTGTTCGTTTTCTTTGATTTGATGATTTGCAGACGCTTTGTTACTTTGATTGCGAAATGAGTGATAGAAAATCGGGACACGTGTGTGCAGTGTCAAACTGTTCTATTAAAGGGCACAACTCAAAAAAGAAATTCTATCGTTTTCCCAAGGATCCTAATCGGTAAGTAAAGCCAACCTACCAATTATTATACCTTAGAGCCGTTTTAAGCCGAAAATTATCACAAAAATGTCGGAAAATAATTTTATAAAGTACGTACAGAATATTCTATTAAGAAGGAATGGGCGAAAAAATTAGGCGTGAAAATATACGTAAAATGGAAAACCTTTAGGCCCAAATCCTGACCCCAGTTTTTGATAGAGTTTAATAAATTCTTTTTTGTTGGAATATTCAAACATCCAAGAATTAAATTTTAATGATTTAAAATAATTTCTTTTAATAAAAATATGTTTCAGAGGATTTTTAAGAAATTGCAGTGCGTTAACCTGCTTAATTCAGGTGCAGAAAATTGTGAGGCAGATGCTGATCAAACGCTTTTAAAGCTTCCTGACTTTAAAGACGATTTTGTACCTAAGGATGAGGAGGTTGAAAAGGGAAATAATTCAAAAATTGTAATAAATAGCATGGTTTACTCAAAAGATGAGCTATTGCAAAAGAATTTTATTAGGTACATATGCGGATACCTTTTAAAACAAACTTTGCGGATCCACTCTTGTGATACTTGCATTTTATACAGTAAAGAACACACTGAATTGGATGACTCTTCATTTTATTGTTTTTTAAAAGCATACGAAAATGCCAACAAAGATACATTTGGAAATCTGCAAATGCCAAATAATAAATTTGTCGAGCTAATTTGCAGAATTGAAATGATATTTCAAGAGAATTTTGAAAAATTAGCTACAACAACAAGTATTTGTAGTACACTTTTAATTTTAAGCGATGTAAATATCTTGTCTTGTAAATATTTCCCAACAGAATTTGTACTAAGATTGTATTTAAGAGTAAGAATTTATTACACATTAAAAACAATAAACGGCAATTTAAAAAAAAATAAACAAAAATAAGCTAATAATATGGAGAAACCTTTAAAATACATACAATTAAATGGAAAAACCCACTACCATATCAGTGTAAATAGCGATTAGGTTTAGGTAGTAAAATTTTTATTTATGAGCAAAACCCACTCTTATATTATTGTAAATATTGGTTATTAAATATTTAAAATTTAAACCTAATCACTATTAAATAAATAGTGATTAGGTTTAAATTTTAAATATTTCTATAACAATTAAGCTTATTGTTTTCTTAAAAAAGATAGAGACATCTGTAAAGATCTTTAGGTATGATTTAAAATAGGCAATAAAATGTATTAAAACTCTAAACTACGTAATTTTATTATGTACCTAACCTTATTCACACCTTTTTTTTAATTAAATTCATTTGCGATATTGATTTAATCGAACATCGATATTACTGTTCTATTATTATGATCATTAATCATTCGGAAATAAAAGCAATCAAATATCTCGTTTATCCAGGTAAAACATTTATTTCCTACCTATTGGATAGCTAATTTCATTGTGATATCTGTATTAGATAGTCTAGTATTAAAATAAAGCTCAAAAATTACCTACTACGGTACTGTCGGGCCGAAACGAAACATTTTGCTCAATAATAAAAAACCTTTTAATCAGGCCCTGACTCTTACCCTAAGCGAAAGAAAGACAATACCATTCCATCTCGCTTGCTTGCCGACTGCCAGATCAGAGAGACCGCTCGAAGTTGTGGAGCTGTTCCGTAGTTAAGCTGTGGTAGAGGTGTTATTGGAACAAGCCGGGAGCCGGGTCTGGCCGGGTAGTCTGTTGCTAGAAGTAATTGAGTGTGTACGTGTTTTTTTGCTGGGGTAATTTTGAGACGACTGTTACTCTCTGACTTTACCCTGACGGGTAAAAATAAGACGTTAACCTGTATAACAATTTTAGGTATACCTACATAAGGAGCAAGCCAGAATGCGTAGGAATTACGTTCCAAAGGCAAAACCCTATACAGACGACGATCTGAAACAGGAGCTTACCTTAGTAAAGGAAGGTAAGTTGTCTATTCGAACGACAGCAAAAAAATTTCGCATTGATAAATCAAAATTATTTCGGGCTATTCACGAAAAAAATGTTTCAAAACGTTGCCGAAAACAAGAGCTATCCGATGAACAAGAAAGAGATTTGACAGAAAAAATTAAAATTATGGCTAAATGGGGATTCGCCTTATCCAAACAAGATATTCAGTTAGTTGTGCAAACATATGTTAATGAAAATGCTATAAAAACCACATTTAAGGAAGGCAAACCTGGTGACGATTGGTTTCGTTCGTTCTGTAAAAGAAATCGACTGAGCCAGAAGAAAATGGAACAACTAGAAAAGTGTAGGAGAACAGCTACCGGCGACCCTTTTATAATATATTTCTTCTATGATCGCCTGGTTGAAACAATCCAACAACTTGGTTTGCAAGACAAGCCTGCACACATATTTAACTTGGATGAAACAGGGTTTAATATGGATCCAGGTAGAATAAAAGGAGTTGCAGCATTGGGCCAAAAAGTTCATAGAAGGATCTGGCAAAGAAAATATTGCAACCATGGCGTGCATTTCTGCTAGCGGCGTATTATTACTGCCGTTAATTATATATCAAGGGCAAAACCTGTGGAGCACATGGAAGGGATCAAACGATTTGGAAGGAACCTGCTATGCTGTCTTTGATAAAGGCTGGATGACAACTGCGGTCTTTAATAGTTGGTTTTCCAAATTTTGTTCAATGGTTTCCGAAAGGCCGCTGTTACTTATAATGGATGGTCACGTCTCACATCTGGATAGGGGAACCATTGAACTTGCCATACAAAATAATATCACATTGTTTAAATTACCACCTCATGCTACAGATATGTTGCAACCGTTGGATAAGTGTTGCTTTGGACCTCTGAAGCTAAAATGGAACCAAAAGCTTACAGAGTGGCAGAGATTAAATCAGAGACGTCTCACCAAAAGCGAATTTGCTGATTTGATCTGCGAGTTATGGAATGAAGGTATTACAGAGGCTATAATAAAAAAGTCGTTTGAATCGACTGGCATATATCCTTGCTCTAGGGAAAAATATCCAGTCAACCGTCTTAATAAAATTAAATTGCAAAAATACAATGAAAGTGTTCAAAACCCCAATCCATTAGATGTGTTTGAATTAAACCAAGAAAAGGAAAATGATGAGGTTGTAGCAAACAATGTAAACAATAGCGAATAGAAAATAATTGAAAAAGAAACAACAAACGAGACTAATGACACTAAAACATTTTAAGATAATAATGTTGAGCCACAACCGTCTTCGTCCACTTCATTCGAGAATATTTTGCTAAATAAGATAAACAAAACAAATCCTGAAATAAAGCGAAGGAGAAAAGTTAATTCCAGTTGTGCTGTTTTAACTAGCGCCGAATATTTAGATAGTATTAGGGAAAAAGAAGTGTCACAAAAGAAGAAAAAAGTGACAAAAGTGGCCGAGTCCTCTTCAGATGATGAAAGTGTAACTTACCAAGAAGAAAGCGACATTGAAAATATGACGTTAGACGAACTCATAGAAGAGGAAGAAAAAAATTATGCAGCCGAGGAATTTATTACAAATAGTGACATAAATATTGGCGACTCTATGTTTTGATTAAGTTTTCTACCAAAAAAAAAAATAATGCATTACGTTGCGCTAGTAGAATCTATTGGGGATGACGAATTTTCTGTGTCTTATTTGCGTCAAAAGGGGGAAAAATTAATATTTCCTCAAATACCTGAAAAATATGAAGTACCAAAGGATGACGTAGTAATGAAACTACCTCCTCCAATAACCCATGGAGGTACTGCCAGAGTTTCACAGAAATTTGTGTTTTCTATCGCTATAAATAAATATAATGTTAACCAAATCGTTTAACTATAACTACATGCAGAGTGTTTGGAGTTTTTTAATTTGTTTAGGTAATATTTTTGATGTACCTATCTAGAATTTATTTTCAGTTTTTTTATTTTTATTTTATTTTCAGACTGCGACTTGAGTTTGATTGAACTGTTTTTAATTGTTTAGGTAATATTTTTGATGTACCTATCTAGAATTTATTTTCAGTTTTTTTATTTTTATTTTATTTTCAAACTGCGACTTGAGTTTGATTGAACTGTTTTTACATATTTATGTATTTCTTATTAAAGGTTTTTAGTATGAGGTAAAAATGACCCAAAAAAATCGTTTTTTTTTTTCAAAAAAAAATTTTTCCAGTTTTTATTGCATTTTTTAAATAAATCTGAGAAAAATCGTACAAAATGTTGTTTCATTTTTCAACCAGGGTATCTCATAATTGCCCCATATCACAGACAACATCATAAATGCCTGAAATTGCCATGTATCATTTTTACCCACCCCCTGTCTCATTTTTGCACAAAATGGCAGGTAAATATGAGACAGCAGTTTTATTTTTTTTCTTAACACCCATAACGATTTCCTTGAATTTGTCATTTCTATGTTATTCAGCATCGAAATCTACATAGTATGATCATTTTTTGAACATTTATTTCAAAAAGGAAATGGTTTAAAAATTAAAAGTTTTATAAAATGTCTCATTTTTACACCACTTGACCCTAATGAGGTCTATACGGGCTTCCAATGAAATACCACCCCACACCATTATCCCTCCGCCACCAAATTGCAGTCTAGGACAGATACAACATTGATAGTATTTTTCTCGGGGCCTTCTCCATACTCTTTGATGTCCGTCAGACAATCTCGTCAAACGAGAATGAATATTTCATAAAGCGAGGCTCGTCTGTAAAAGTAACATTTCGCCATTCCCCCATTTTCCAATCTGCATGAACTGGAGCAAACTCTGGGCGCAGCCTTCGATGACCTGCATCTAATAGGGAGGACCTGTATCAGGTACATGAGATGTTAAATTCTGATCCGCTAAGCTTCTTGTACGGGTGAAACCTAGGTACCGTGAACATCTGCCAATTTTCTTACCGAAGTTGAAGCAGAGGCTGTTTGCTCTCGAAGATGAAGAAATCGATTCTCAATTGCGTTTGTGGCCCTTTATCTTCTCTATCCAGGTCTACTTGAATAAGAACCAGTTTGTTTGAACCTTTATATCTTATCGGATACCGTACTGCGTGGATGGCCAAGCCTTTCTGCAATATATCTAATCGGACGACCATCGTCTCGTAGAGCAACGGCTTGTGCCACTTCTTCTGGGCTCATCATTTATAAACGTATCGCTTACGCTTATATATACTTAAAACAAGTTGTTAAGAAAATATGGAGCTTGAAATGCGGCAAAAAGAATTATTATTCGGTTCTGAATTTTTTCCACGTGTTTCCACATCTGAGTGTTTAAAAGTTTAAAGTAAAATTCTTTTTATTAACCCCCGTATAACAACAAATCAGTTGGAAATGTTTGTAGCTTCGATATGAAAAAATGATGACAATAAAATAGCCTAAAACTCGGCAAAAAATTATCAAAATCAATGCAATACTGAAAAAGTTATTAAGGATTGAATTTGAACCAAATTTTCGTTGTTCGGTTAATTTTGCGGTCCAGTGTCGATAAAAAGAATTGTAGGAACATTTTCAAACATCTGAATTAAATACACACATCGGAAAAGTCTAAGGATATTTTTATACATTGACCTTTTTTTTGAATTGTTCTGGATAAATAATAGCCGAATTGTAGTAATTAAGACTCTTTTACTATACTAAAAAAATAACCAAAATTACAAAAATTAAAGAACTGCCTATAACTAAAATTTAAAAAAAAAGTCTACAATTTCTTTAAAATTTTATTGTTTTGTATAATGAAAAAAAAATGTTTTTTAAATTGGATACAAAAAAAAATCTTTATAAAAAACGCAAATTAGTACAAAGTATGACCTCCACTCTGGTTTATGACGGCTCGACATCTATTGTTCATAGAGAAAATAACGTTGTCAATGTTTTGTTGGGGTAAGTTTGCCCATTCCGCTATCAGTCGCTCCCGGAAACGAAAGGCAGTGTAAATGTCACCCATCTGTGGAGTCATTCTTCGTTGGAGCATATCCCATACATGCTCAATTGGATTAAGGTCTGGAGATTGTGCTGGCCATGGCAATACATCAATCCCCTCGTTCTCCAACCAGTCTCTCACTACGCGTGCGACATGTGGACGCGCATTATCATGCATTAGGTGGAAGTATCGGCCAACAGCGCCAGCAAACGGACGAACAACAGGTTTAAGAATGGTATCGATGTACTGCTGAGCTGTAAGGAAGCGATCTGGAAAAACGAGGTCGGTTCTACCGCCCATCATTATTCCTGCCCATTCCATAATTGTACCCCCTCTGTATGTATACACTTCCTGGATATGTCTTAACCGTTCTGCATTTCCAGATCGTCTCCATACCCTCACTCGACGTGAATCTGGATGAAATCCAAATCTGGATTCGTCGGTGAATAAAACTGTAGCCCAATGTTCATTCCAGTTTTGATATTCTTGGCACCATTCTTATCTCGCAGCGCGCTTGCCTCTCGAAAGAGGTGGACATCTAAGTGGCCATCGATTGTGGAGGTTGGCTTCATGGAGACGATTTCTTATAGTATCACGGCCTACGGTAATATTGTGTGCTCTCTGCAAGTTGATAACCAATTCAGGAGCTGTAATGTTAAGTTGCCTTCTAGCAGTTAAAACTAAAAATCTATGTTGAGCAGCTGTCGTAGCGCGGTTACGTCCTGGATGTTGTTCAGCTGGATTTCCAGTTTCACAAAGAAAGAGGCTACAATCTGTACCATGAACGAAATCGAGACTACCAGAATATTTGTTGCAATATAAAAACCATGTTTTTTTTCTGTTTTGGGAAAAAATTCCTAAAATATTTGTTATCAGTGTTAAGATTCTGTTTGTCTCACAGAAATCTACAGGATGAGCCAATCTTCAAATTTGATTTAATCACCAAAAAAAAATTTTTTGTTATAATTTTATTATTTTATAAAAATATCCTTAGACTTTTCCGATGTGTGTATTTAAATATCTACGCATATATATCATTAGTTGGCATTTCTCAATCAGTTTTTTTAGTTCATATTTTAAAAATATCATAATGCATATTTCATACTACAACTTTTGCATACATTTTCTTAGGATATCTTGTATCACTCCTACAGTGCTTTTTTTTTCTTCTGGCCAAATATTAATAATTATTAGATAAAAAACTTAAATTAAGTATCAATTAAAAACCCGTTTTAAACAAATATATCCTTTAATACCTAAAACCTAAAACATTTTTACAAAAAAAAAACAATAGAGCTACAATAAAGTAGCATCTTCTCCTGCCTCATCGACCCTCACTCCCATCTGAAACACACAAATTAGTACCAAAGCAAATCTACTTTTTCAAGTTGCCAAAAGCAGAAATAACCGTACTTTTAGTTCCAGTTGCTGAAGTCGTTAAGGTAGGAGGAGCCACTAGTCCCGGTTGGTTTATCTTTACAGCGCCGCCACCGGGCATGTCCCATTTTGATTTTCTTTTATTTTTCTCATCTTCTAAGGACTTTTTGGCAACTGCAGTAAATTCTATTTTACCTTTTCGTTCTTTCTCCCGTCGATCCATGTCTGCCTTTTGAACCTTTGCTAGTTCTTCATAATAAGATTCTTTGGTCCATTTTAAAGGGTCATATATGCTTGGTGGATAATTGGTACCTACAACAAAATCAGTAATGTAATTTTTAAGAGATGTGAGTGTCAAAAGCTAGCCTACCTAATTCATTCAGTCCACAAAATTGTATAAGTTTCTCATATATACTGGGATTTCTGAAGTCTTTTCTTTTTTGTATTACAGCATTCATATCCATTTGTTGTGTCTGCATTTTTTCATATAATTTATTAATTTTATCCTGAAGTTCTGCTGAACAGCTTCCTGGGGGTTCTGGAGGAATTAGTAGTTCATCATCATCAAGCTAAAAAAAATTTTAATTTGATTTTTAACCTGGATTGACAGCTATTGACTTATAAGTTTCATATACGTATAAATCCTATATATCAGAGATATGTGAAAGAAATTTAAATCCAACAGCTACAATATAATTAAAGATAACAAAAATATACCAAGGTTTGCCCTTCTCCTTGAAAAAGTGGATAGGCCTCGATATAGCCGATTTTCAGAGAAGAATTGGTAAACTCTTGTGGCTGAAAACTTTGACAGGTAAGTGTGATGTATTGTTTCCCCACCACTTATAATTATGATCTAAGCAAACAGTCACTGAAATAAATTGGTTATGAGCCATTAAAGAGTGGATGTTGTTAATGTTTTTTTTTCCTTTTTGACTACAAAATGAAGTCGAATTTTTTGATACTCCAGAGGTTCTCTCTCTTTCAGTGAGATATGAGGTCAGCCAAAAAAGTAATCTAGGAGTGCTACCAAAACTGAACAGCTTTAATAATAAAAATCAAAAAAATCACTGTTTGCTTAGGGTTCTACAGAATTTATACAGAAAATAATGAAAATCAGATCTTAGCTTAGGTATATATTAAAATGCCAGAGGTGAACAGATAGGAATAACATATTCTTGACGTCCATCTTTTAAAATCTGGAAATATATCATAATATCATCATTTTCATTATAGGTTCTATAAAACTTTTTAAACATGCGGATTTCAATCTTGTCAACAATAACTTATTAGATTATAACTGAGAAACCATCATGTCAGATTCTGTTTTAGATATCACTGGTGTTAAGTTTTATTCAGTACTATATAACTATTTTAATCAGTACAGTACTTATTAAAACAGTTATACAGTTGAACATTATCATAAGTGGTTCTAACATTATCCCCAGTGATTCTCAAAGAAATAAAAAAACATTATAACTCAGAAAAAAATGTGCATAAATTGTATAAGCAGAGTGGTTCTCCTTCTGCTTATATAAACTTTAATGTCTTGAGGTTGGAAGCTAGGAATCTGATCAAGGAATGTTACAATATCTATCTTACAAGAGCAGAAAATTCTATTATCAATGACAGTAAATATTTCTGTAAGTTTGTTAATTCTCAGTCTAATAATGGTAACACAAATATATTACTGCAATGTCAGTAAGAAGAGAATTTTATGTCTGTTTTGCATTTTATATTATATCTCATAACAATCTAATAAATAGGATTTCTGCATCTGTTAACAGGTATGCAGATGGTCTTGATTTCTTTTGCAGTAATTTTAAAAAATTTAAGAAATGTGCACATGATGTTATCTTCAGTGGCGTATCCAGGGGGGGCAAAGGGGGCAATTGCCCCCCCCCGAAAAGCTAGGGAGGAAAAACATAAAAAACATATATTGAGTTCTGCTAATAACGCAACATATTTAAGTAGTACAATACAAAACGCAATAATAAATGCATGTAATACAAATATTTTACAAAAAATAATAGCAGAAGTAAAATCTGCAAAATATTATGCAATCTTGGCAGATGAGACAACTGATATTGCCAAAATAGAGCAGTTTGTTCTTTGCGTTCGGTACGTATGCGATAATTTATCTATTAAAGAGTCCTTTCTTCAATTTATTCCGGTAACTTCAACCACTGGGCATAATTTAACAAAAACAATTATCGAAAATTTGACAAACTGGGGTTTAGATTTAAATAATCTTAAAGGCCAGGGTTACGATGGAGCAGCGGCAATGAGTGATCAGTTTTCGTGGGGTACAGGCTATTATAAGAAAGGAATATCCTACAGCTTTATATGTTCATTGCGTCTCACACTCCCTTAACCTTGCTATATCCGATGCATGTTCTGTCCAGGCTGTACGAAATTGCATGGGTGTTATTGAAAATGCTTACAATTTTTTTAATACTCCCAAACGTATATTTTAACTAAAAAAGTAAATGAAATGCTGGATAATGAGAGATCAAGACGAGACAGATTAAAACAACTTTGTGCTACTAGATGGGTTCAAAGACAAGATTCAGTAAGCGTAATGAGAGAGCTTTTAAATTCTGTGGTATTGGCTTTAGAAGAAATAGCTGAGTGGCCGGACAAAGAAACGTCTACTTGTAGCAAGTTGTTACTAAACACCTTAAGTACATCAGAATTCCTCATTACTCTTTATGTAATTGAACATGTTTTTGCATTTACCACTCCGTTATCAAAGTTGCTACAATCAGTTAATATTGATTTAGGCAAAGCAATATTACTGGCTGAAGATTGCTTAAAAGAGCTTAAAGATTTACGTCATAAAGCAGATAATAGTTTTGCAACTATTTTTGCAGAGGCAAAAAAATATATAAACAATTTATTTGGTTTAGAAATAACAAAACCACGCAGACAAAAAAATAGGGCAAATTTTGAAACTAACACAACTGAAGAATATTTCAGAATATCAATATTTATTCCGTTTTTAGATTGCGTCTTATTACAATTAGAAGAGAGATTTGTTAAACATAAAGATATATTACAATCATTTAACTGTCTGATTTCATCAGTAAATAAGAAACTTGATAATCAACTTCAAAGTCTTAAGTATTTGGTAAATTTTTATAAAAATGATTTAGAAAATTGTTCATTTACTATGGTTTCTGCTGAACTCAAACTTTGGTATAGAAAATTTGAAGCCTGTGCACCAGAAAAATATCCGAGCTCCGCTCTCGATGCCCTAGTAATGTGTGATTAGGATATATTTTCCAATATATTTATACTGTTAAAGATTTTTTGTACTTTACCTGTAAGCACAGCAACCCCTGAAAGAAAACTTTCTACACTTAAATTGTTAAAAACTTACTTACGAAATACAATAAGTGAAGACAGATTAAATGGTTTAACTCTTCTGTATGTATATCCAGAAATCTCAGTTAGTGCCGAGGAAGTACTTAACGAAATGCAGCTTAAATCGAGGAAACTTGATATTGTTATTTAGTTTTATTTGGCTTTTTTTGGTGTTTTATATAGATACCTAATTGAGTTTTGATCTTGTTTAGTTTTTTTAGGAGTCAATTTGTTTTTGTTACTTTAGAATAATTTTTTGTTTGCCTTGTGTCTGTTTTACTATCCATATATTATATTAGTATCTTTTATTTTTCTTTATTTTTGGAGCTTTTAAATTAATAAAAGCATTTCAAAAACATGGTAATTATTTCTCCCTTCCTGATGAATAATACCATATCTCCGATAATAGGCCAACAAAATTAAGTAACATACACATACATACATATGTAAGTATATTGTATATTAAATGGTGACAAACCATGTTGCCCCCCCCAGGAATGAATCCTGGATACGCCACTGGTTATCTTAGGTTAGTTATCTATTTCTAGATACTTAATAGTTAATAATATTATAATATTATGTATACCTATCCGGTATTATCTTGAAATGTTTATGTAAACCTTATATATAGTAATAAATAAATAAAGCAATTTCTTTGAAATACATGATCTCATCCTCAAAACTAAAAATCCAATAGGTCACATTTATTTACTGTCACAGAGAAAAATAGACAAACCTTGATCAGCTGTTTTGGTCATACATAGAACCACACTTGTGCAGTTTTGATTTTTCATAATTTAATACATAAAAACTAAATGTGGTTGTTGAACCTTTATAAGTTGTTGATTATGCATTATAGTTTTAGGGGCTCGGCGGCGAGTTGGTTTTGTTCATATCTAAAGGGTTGTCGTCAGAGAGTGTGTGTGGAGTCGGAGTATTCTGAATATCAATCTGTTGCCTGGGGAGTACCTCAGGGGTCGGTACTGGGACCAATACTTTTTTTCCTATATATTAATGACCTCATCCGACTTAATATCCAGGAAAAATTCACGCTCTTTGCTGACGACACCACCATTCTCTGGCATAGGTATGATACCGACTCTTTGAGAATAGCCATGTTGGCTGATCTTCAACTTATATATAATAATAATAAGCCTTTATTTCCAACAGGCAACTTGCCCAATAACAGGAAACAGTTGCCAAACAATGAAAAATATAGTTAAAAAAAAACACACACAAACAAACCTAGAAGAATGAAAAGAAAAGAAAAAGAGTAAAGTAAAGTCACATTCTCAAAAGTTATCCAAAAAATTAGAACAAATAATTATTAATATGATATAAAAACCCAATTATAAAAGTTTAACAAGATAATCACACATTCAACAAAATTAAATTAAATTAACTGCAATATACCTACTAACTATAACTTAAACACATGGGCCCTAATCCCGAGAGTAATGATCCACCAAGATATTGATAATCACATGAAACGGAGAGAAATTTATATCGCACATGTGACAGAGCCGATTAAATATAGCGCATATTGGATATAGTGGCGATTTCAACAGGATGTTAGTATGAGGTCTTAGCAGAAAGAGTGTTAGGGGATGTCTAGCATCAAGCCTAGGCACCATGAAACGTATACCAGAAAGAAGTACAGGACTATCAATGAACCCATTCAGTAACCTATGCAGGAATTTTACAGAGAAGATCATTCTTCTGAGATGTAATGGATGTAGATTGAAGTGTTCCAATAGTTGCCGATGATCAAACCCTCTTACCGGATATATGCCATCCTGCCTGAAGGCCAAAAACTTAGCAAATCTACTCTGAACAGATTCAAGAAGACCAACATGATTCTGATAGAGCGGGTTCCATATAATGCAGCCAAACTCCAGTTTTGATCTCACAAAGCAACAGAAAAGCAGTTTTAATGTAGATTCCAAAGTAAAACTCTGAGAACTTCTAATTATGAACCCAAGCCTTCTCAGGGCTGACTTGACTATGTTATTGAAGTGTGGAACGAATGTAAATTTAGAGTCAAAGGTTATACCAAGATCAGTAATTTGCTCTAATCTACTCAAAATAGTATCATTAATAAAGTAATTAAAATTTAAGGGTGTTTTTGATCTAGAGTAACTGACCACACTACACTTAGCCGCATTCAAGCCTAACCTGTTAACAGCGCACCATACCTCCAATGTATTTAGACAGTTCTGAAGAAAAACACAATCCTCCAAACCATATACATTTAAATATAGCTTCAAATCATCGGCAAAAGCCAGCCTATGACAAGTGAGTGACTCAATCAAGTCATTTATAAAAAAACTAAACAGGAGCGGACCCAGGTTCGAGCCCTGTGGCACACCCGACGTTACGTTAAAAAGTTTCGATTTAAAGCCCTCATATTCAACATATTGAGATCTACCAATCAAGTAGAAATGAAATAAATTAAATAATCTCCCTGAAAAACCATACTGAGTTAATTTATGCAGCAAAATATAGTGATCTATCCGATCGAAGGCTTTTTGGAAGTCGGTATAAATAACATCGACTTGAGTATTAACATCAAGTGATTCACAGATGTGGCTAGACAGACAGGATAAGTTAGTAACACAAGATCGCCCGCTAAAAAATCCATGCTGGTCTACAGAGATGAGTTCTTTTGCGTGACTAAATAGCGACTGATTCAGGATAATTTCGAAAATTTTTGAGAAGTTACAGAGTAATGAGATTGGCCTGTAGTTCACGATTTGATCAGAGTCCTCAGCTTTTAAAATAGGTATTATTTTAGCAGTCTTCCAAATTTCAGGGATTTGTTCTGTTGACAGTATTAAGTTGAAAATGTAGGTCAGCGGATCAGCCAGGACACCAATGCAATCTTTAACCAAAAAGCTAGGCACACCGTCTACACCAGATGTTACTTTATTTTTGAGTTTTTTACTGGCCAAAATAATCTGGGAAGCATCAACGTTGGAAATGTCAAAGTGGGGCACATTATCAGACGTCGACGAATGGTTAATGAAATTTGATTGTATAAATGCCTCACCAAAGAACAGTGCAAAAGCATCAACTATGTCTTGTGGGTCTTTAATTACCACGTCATCGGGTAGCTTGATCATACCAGGAATCCTGGTGCCAGCCTTCTTAGAACCAATAAAATTCCAAAAGCTAGATGGGTCCAAAGAAATATTCCTTTCTGATATATACAACTTATATTCATTGCGTATTTGTAGTCTGATAAGGCGTCTAAGAGAATGGAATTTATTTTGAAAGAATGGAGAATTGTACATTTTAAAGTCCTTGAAAGCCTTTTCTTTCCTATAAATGTTCCTAATCAATTCTCGAGAATAATAATTTGGAAATCTTCTTAATATATGAGTGGTTCAGGGCAAATTTACTATCATTAAATCCAGAGAAGACCAAACTAATTTGTTTTACAAATAACCATAGTCTTGATAATATTCTTATTGCTAACCGCCCTGTCCCGCCTTATTCTAACAATAAGTTTTTGGGTCTGGTGATTGACAAGGAACTTAAGTTTGAGGACCATATTCGGAGTTTCAGCAATAGGGTTTCTGCGGGTTGTGTTGCTGTTAGGGTGGGTGGCCCGGGAGCTTACCATGGGGATTGGGAGAGCCGTGTACTTTTCCCTGATTGAGTCTCATCTCAGGTATGGTGTCTGCTTTTGGGGTAGTGCAAGCAAATCTTCTACAGATGTTGTTTGTTCTACAGAAACGTGCTGTGCGTTATATATGCGGGATATCACCTAGGGAATCATGCCGACCATATTTTATCAGGGAGGGCATTCTTACAATCTACTGCCTATACATACAGGAGGTGCCTTATTTTCTCCTATCAATATAGGTTTGTCCTACAGAATCCACGATATGTCACCCGCCAGCGGAATAATTTGCGGCTTCCCATTCCAACATCTCCCTTGGTAAAGAGATCAATTTTTTATGAAGGTATAAAAATCTTTAACCACCTACCAGAGGACATTAGAGGGGCAAAATCTCTCATCAAATTTAAGTTTCTCTTGAGGAGATTTCTGAGTGGTCGAGCTTATTACTCTGTGGCTGAATATTTCAATGACAATCAGATTTTAATTAATTAAGGGAGACCTAGCTATTTTCCTAACCTGTTTGTTTTAAATGTTTTTCTTTTTTTTATCCCTAAATCTTGAACTGTACTTAGTTAAGAAAAGTTAGATATAGTTGATTTTATTAATTAAAGAAAAAAAAAAAAAAAGGAAAAATGTAAATTTTAACTGTTTAACTTTGATTCGTCATTGTAACTTGTATTTTTAAATATGATTTTAACCTTGTAACTCTGTCTCTTTAGGATTAGGTGAAGCTTTGTTTATAACAATATTTTGTTCAAACAATAATGCGTTTTGGCTAAGCTGTGCAAGTTTACAACTAATGCAAACATTATCCTTTATCATCAGAAATATCGTAGTCTATACAGAAAGACGATAAAAGCAGCTAAGGTTAAATATTATAGTGACCGCTTGAATATGTCCTCAAATAGGCAGAGAGAATGTTGGTCAATTATAAATGACTTCAGGCATTCTCACAAGAAAGTTTCAGAACCAGAAGTAAGACCAAATAGTTTAAATGATTATTACTGTAATATTCCTCATTTATTGCTCAAGGATGTGAATACTAATATTGATCCTTTGCATTATATTCAACAAGTGTCAGTTCAAAATTCTTTTTTCTTTTATCCTGTTAGCCTTACTGATGTTAGAGATGCAATTAAAAGCTTAAAAAACCATAAATCAGCTGGAGCTGATGGAATATCATCAAAATTACTACTCCTTTTGCCTGACTCAGCATTGAATGCCTTAGCTTCTGCCATAAACAATTCCTTTCATAATGGCATCTTTCCAGCATGTTTGAAGGAGGCAGTGGTTATCCCTCTTTATAAGGGTGGAGATGTGAGTGAGCCTTGTAATTTTCGTCCAATTTCTATATTATCTACCCTCTCCAAGATAGTTGAAAAACTTGCAAAAATCAGAATTTTATCTTTTTTGCAACATAATTGCATTTTATCTGCAAATCAGTTTGGATTTCAAACGGGAAAAGGAACTCATGATGCTGTTTTCGGCTTTTTGGAGAGTGTCTATGTGTCCTTAAATTCTGGAGAGTCCGCGGCGGCAGTGTTTTGCGATTTATCCAAGGCATTTGATTGTGTAGATCATGGAATACTGCTGTCTAAGCTCAATAATTATGGCTTTAGAGGTGTGGCATTGCAATGGCTGGAATCCTATCTGTCTAATCGTACCCAAAGAGTTACAGTATCTGGATGTTTATCCGATTCCAGATCCCTTAAAACTGGAGTACCTCAGGGTTCAGTGTTAGGACCACTATTATTTTTGCTCTATGTAAATGATTTGGGTTCATTAAAACTGCAGGGCAAAGTGGTTCAGTTTGCTGATGATACCACCATTTTATGGAATCATAGAGATTCTGATAATGTTAGAGCCCAGGTTTTTAAGGATCTTAAGATTTTATCGGAGTGGTGTGCTGCAAACAGGCTTGTATTTAATGTGGGAAAAACCTTTATTATGGGATTTAAGTGGCGTTCAGTGTACTTTTCTCTTATTGAGTCCCACCTTCGTTATGGCTTGCCTTTTTGGGGTTTAAGCAACAAGGGATTATTAAACATAATTTTTGTGATTCAAAAAAAGGCAGTTAGATACCTATGTTCCGTTGGGTTAAGAGATTCTTGTAAACCTCTCTTTATATCTCAAAAAATCCTAACTCTTTTTTCTCTTTTTATCTTAGAAACAGCTACTCTTATTCATAAATGTCCTAAACCTCCCTCTAACACTGGGCATATGACTCGCCAGGTTAACGATTTTCCCTTACCAATCCCTACATCCTCCCTCACGAAGAACTCACCTATATACCTCAGCAAAAAAATTTACAACCATGTTCCTCTATGTATCAGACAAATTTTAGAAGTTAAGAGATTCAAAAAGGAATTAAAATCACTTTTATTATCCAGGGCATATTATAGCCTTGACGATTTTTTTAATGATACCTTTTAACCTGTGCTCTGACATCATTTTAGTGTTTTAGTTTTGTTTCCTGTTAAATAATGTAATTTACTTCTAAATTCTGTTTTATTGACAGCTTTACTTATTTTTTAATGAAATTTATCAAAAAGATGCTTTTTTTTCTTAAATTTTATGGTAAAGTGTTTTAGAAGTTATGTTTGTTTGAAATTTAAAGTGAATTTGGAATCTTTTAGTTTTTAGGATGCTTGTACACAAGATTTTGTTGTCTTTACGTAAGATATAGCACATTTTCTTTCTTCTTTCTTTCTTTCATATTTGAATTTGAATTTGACAGTAAGAAAACAACAGGGTACCTATAAATGGGTGTTTGGCAGAGCTGTGTTAACTTTTATGAGTCAAAAACTATACTCTATTTCAGAAGTGTGTAGAGCAATAAAACCTCATTAGGTATGCAAAAGTGGTACCTGGTGATCCACCAATATGTTATGCCACTACCTTAGTTGGGTATTAGTTTCAATGTAAAATTCTTTCTTTTCGTTGATTGCAGGTAGTGCCACCCGGTTTTGGGTCAATTTATGAGTTTTGCCCATTGTTACCCACTGATAAACATTGAAAACGGTTCGCCAAAGGCGTGCAACTGGGACTTGTTTTTTACCTTATAATTAATGTACTTAAATGCTATTTTATTTTAGAAAGTTACTTTTGTTTAAATGGAATAATATATTTTTTTCACAAATGTATTGAACATAATATGTAGAGTAAAACAGTTGAAAATGTCACTTTTGGATTTGGCACTTTTTGAACAGTGTATAACAATTTTAAATTATAATAGATTGTAGTCTTCTTCGTCATCTGACGAACTGTCATCACCTCTTGACATTATAATTAAAGGATCGACTGTCTGATCGATGAGGTTGTCAAGATCCCACATTTTGTCCTCTTGCTTAATTACATGCTGGACTGCTTTTCGCCAATTCTCTGGTGTCGCTTCCGTAATGGCTTGATCAAACAGTAGCTTAACATCTTTCATTTTAAAAGTCGTGTTTTGTCTTGCTACAAATCCTTTTACCTGCGCCCATATCAGTTCTATAGGATTTAGTTCGCAATGATATGGCGGTAAGCGCAGTACAGTTATATTATATTTTTCGGCTATATCTTCCACGGTGTATTTCATGAAACGAGTTTTGTGTAAGTTTGCTATTGCCAGCAGTTCTTTTTTTATCAAATTTGCTTCAAACGCAATACCTTTTGCAGTCAGCCAATCGATAATTTCTTGCTTCCTCCAACTTGAAGTTGGCGTCTTCTCTATTCGCCGTAAATGATAGCTTGCGTTATCCATAACCACCACCGAATTAGCCAGAAGAAATTTTATCATTTCACCAAAATAGTCCTCGAAAACGTCTGAGTTCATGTCTTCATGGTAATCTCCTGTGCGAGTCGACTCAAAGGTTAGCAGACCTTCTTTTAAAAATCCCTCTTCGCTTCCAATATGTGTGATTATAAGTCTTTTTCCTTTTCCCGAAGGTACTTTAATACCCGTAGACAGGCCTTCTATGAAAGCTTGGCGAGCACTGGTTATATTTTTGTCTTGCCACATTTTTTGGACTATATAACCTTCGTTAATCCACGTCTCATCAAGATAAAAAACTTTCTTTTGCTCCCTGCGGTACTGCTTGATACTTCTCAAGTATTGTCGTCTCCAACAAACAATTTCGTCGCTCTCCAGTAAAAGTGCTTTGTGGTTATGCTTTTCCCAGGCAAAATCCATATTTTTTAAAGTTTTCCATAAAAGTTTTCTACTTATCAACGGAATACTGTCATCTCGGCCAAGCTCCATTAAAATTTTGTCTAGGGTGGGTATTTCCTTTTTAAAATAAAAAGAGTGAACTTTTCTTCGAATTATACATTTTGCATTTTCATCAAGGACTTTTGTAGGTCGTCCTGGCTTTTGCTTGGGAGATTCCACTTGACCTGCTACTTTTCTTTCCCGCAACAATTTGAAAATGGTGGACTTTCCAATTCCACTCATTCGAGAACATTTTTCAACAATTTCTTGCACAGTAAAACTAGGGTAATCGTGTTTTATGCAATCATGTACATTTAAAATAATAACTTTTTCACTCAGCGATAGTGGAGAATTTTTAGTACATCTTTTCGTTGGACTGAATACCTCCATTTTTTAAATATTGGGATAATAATATTGTGATTACACTACAGCGTAGCAGTGACTACTAACGTTTAAAATATGATTTAAAAGTATTTATAGTCTGTATATATTACCTGACCCCATTTTTGCATGTTACAAAGCGTTAAAAGATAGGTACCTATACAAAAGGATTAAAAGTATTTATTTAGTATTTAATCTCTTTCAAAATAAAGGCATTTAATCCGTGAAAATTAAATTCATAAATATTATAAGTACCTGCGCCTATGAACTACCACGAAATGTAGCCAAACAGAACGGAATTCCCCAGTTTATTGCTCTATACACTTCTGAAATAGAGTATAGCCACAGAGAACTGATTTTTATATTAAATATAGGTCATGTCCAGATAATTCTACAAATTTTAATATAAGTAATATAAACTTACGTCCATTGGTACTTCTTGACTCTTATCAGATTCATTAACATAAATTATTTGCTGGGGAATATCATCTTCCACCTCATTCTCATCCTCAGAGGCGATAGTGTCATCATGGTAGGATACCAATTTGGTGAGCCTTGAGGCAACTGTAACGCTACTAGTAGGACTCGTTGGCCTCGACGAATTCACGCTTCTGTTATCAGAATTATTGGACGGGGGTGACTTGGAGCTGCTTTTTTCGGGACTTTCTTCATTTGGATGCTTTTCATCAGCATCTTCGCCCTCGGAGTCTGTATAAGTCGCCGTCAACGAGGCAAGAGCTGAGGTAGACATTGTTATTGAAAACGTGAGTTTGTTATTTAAAATACAATAAACATTAAGGTCACTGGAATCAAAACATCAACATTGAACTTTCTAACACAGAACACAAAAATGTATAGCTTTCTATCAACTGACAGAAAAAAGTGAAACTGTCAACTTCGATGTCATTAATTATGTCATGCGTCAAAATGAGGGAAAGCCTGCAAACAGCAAATATTAAATTTGAAATTCGGTTCAAGAAAATTAGACGTAAGGAGACTGATCTGTATGCTAAACGTGTGTACCCAGAAATTAACGAAAACTAGTTTCAGAAAGTTGCCACCTCAGCGCTGCTGGTCAGAAGTATACCTGACTCTGATTGGCTGGATCCACCTGTTGATAATGTTATTGTTTTTGAAACTGTAATATTAACTGTTTCTTGTTATTAGGTATATTAACAATTATTGAGATAATTGTTAATCATAATAACGTATGATACGTGTACGAGTGTTTGCGGTTTCCAGCTGCCTAATGCTAAATAGGCAGCTGGAAATAATAATTGTAAATATCAATTTTGGCAATGTGTTGTTTACTCCAAAACTATAACTCTGATCTTTTATTACATAAAAAAAGTAAAGTTATGCCGGAAAAAGGAATGCACAAAATATGTTTCTTTTGTAAATTTTTGGATGGAATACCAAGAAAATTGAGTTAAGTATTATTTTCTGAAAATGGAAAATTAATATTCTTATTCCTGAAGGTTGTCAAGAAGTATAACCGAAGCTCCAGAGAACTGCATAGCAGACACAGAACATCATCATTTCCCCATAGCTTTAAGTAATTCTTTGATACATGACAAAATTAATAGAAAACAAAATATTTTATTGTCTAGGACTAGGACTAGATTTATTTTAGGATTTGATTAGCGTTTTATCATTCAATAAAACAAAATTCATCAATCAATCATTCTTCGAAAGGACGTCAATATCAAGACACTCTGGAAGGTACTAAACCTTTTTTTACAGAAAGTCCAAGACCTCCATCTTTTCTTTTCTTTTCTTAAAAACTTATACTCGGGTATGTTAAATAAGCTACTATCCAAATCCGTATTTAACCAGGATTTCGAGATACAAAATATATCGTAAGGGTGCTGAAACAGGTAGTAGGTAAATTCCTTAAAAGTCGAGCTCAGTGACCGAACGTTAAGATGTCCAAGTAGAAAATTGTTCTGACAAAAACACAGGTTCTGACCTGTAGAGCCTCTCAGGACACCGACCTTAGCGTCTTGTATAGAACTTGTATTCATTTAGCCATTATCATACGCAAAGTTCAACGGCAACTAAAGAACTAGAAGGAACCAATTTATAGCAAGCGAGGATGTATTTTGGCATATTTTAAAGTTCATCTGGAAAACTCAACTAGAGATTTAGTGTGAGCTTAGTAACAATATGGCGGGTCTTAAAGAAACACAATTCTTATTGCCTGGCGATAACGAGAGAGGACTTGCTTTTTGCCTCTGGTTACATAATGCATATGAAGCAAATGATAATATTTTAAACTATATAACTTGGAGCGGCGAAGCTAATTTTTCAAACAAAGGTATGTTTTACTATAAAAATATACACAACTGGTCCCAAGAAAATCTTTTCCTTGCTGATCCCAGAAACCATTAAAATCAATTTTGTATAAACGTTTGCTGCGGCATAACAGGAAGCCAAATAATAGGAGTACATTTTATGATGGCCCTCTGACCGGAAGGAGATATGTTGCCCTCATAATATCTGAAGCGCTGGAAGATTATTTAAATAATGTTAACTTAAAGAGAGGGCAACAAATCTCAGCATCAGCATCAGCCAACAGGATGGAGCAGCTCCCTATCAACTAAATGATGTAAGAATATTACTTATTATTACCTAGGTCACCAGACTCAACCCCTCTCGACTTTTATTTTTGTTATATTGTTATGTGATTTGAAATAAAGAGAAGTGTGTAGAAAAAAACAGAACCGTTTATGAACTTCAAACACATGTAAGGCAAATAATTGGATCAATAGATGGAAGATCAATCTTAAAAGCTACAAGACGTATGCTTAAGTGTGTTCAGAAATAAACTGAATAAGATGGCGATATTTCTGCTAATTTATCGTAAATTAAAGAGGTTTACTTGATGTTATTTTAATATTTCGAGCCAACTTGCTTAAATTTGGTTATATTATTAATATCGCTATAAATTTGTTATTTTTAGGTTTAGGCTATTAGTTTATTTTAGTCAAGTGCAGTCATAATTAAGAGTTGATTTTTTACCATGCCATTAAGAGATTTAACACCCGAGGAAGCCAACAGAGCAGTTGGAATGATTGAAGCGAGGCTACGGAAAAGCTCATGTTGCTCTTTGTGAGTTCAGAACATCACAAAGTGTTATAAGCGGACTGTGGAATCGTTTTAGAGAAACAGGACAAGTCTCGAGGAGGCGTCGAGAAGGTTGTAGAAGGTGCAGTATTCTGCAACAAGTTCGTTACATAACCCTCAGTATAAGAAGAAACACAATTGTTTCTTCAACACAATTACGACGTTAGCTTAAACTGTTAAATATAACATAGGGGGCACAATTTCTGTAAGAATAGTGAGAAATCGTCTGCACAAGAGTGGCGTTTAAGAGTCTGGAGAGGTTAGCAAACACCTCGACATCGCAGCTTTGTCTAAGAAGTGCATCCCTTTAGAGGCGGTACTGTTATGGCTTGGGGAGGAATCGCTCTGAAACTTCGAACACCTCTCTATACCGTGCGGCTCTTAATGACCCCTCTTCCCCTCGAGGCTTACCTCTTGGTGGCCACTCGGTAAGCCCTCGACGACCAATCCACCGATTAAGCTAAGTATTAGTCAAATATTCTCTAACATTTCTGCTAAAGTAAGGCGGTGCCCCATCTTGTTGAAAAAATGTTTTCAACTCAAATTCATGAGGATTGTTTTCAATAATCTCAAGGATCAGTGGTTCAACTGCTTTTTCCAACATGTTTAAGAAAAGGTCCCCTGTCAAATTTTGATCTAAAAAGAGAGGTCCAACAATGTGATTTTCTAATATGGCAGCCCACATATTTATTTTTTTTCTGGGTATTGTGTGTGTGTTGGGGATTTACGTTGCTTCAATAACGGACATTTTGTCTATAAACACTACCATTCAAAAAAAAGTACATTCATCACTAAAACAAATGTTCTTCACATAAGCAGGCTGGCGTCCTATTCTCTCGGTTATTAATTCGCAGAATTCCATACGACGATCAGGATCATCTTTTGCCAATTGATGCACCATTTGAATTTTATACGGATGAAATTTACGTTTTTTAAGTACCCGTTTCACAGTAGCAGAAAATACATTACACGTGTCAACACTGTGGAAGTAGACTGTTGTGGATCTCTTACCATAGCTGTTACATCTGAACATGTGTAGTAGAGAAAATAAAAATGCGAAAAATAAGATTTCGAAAGGCTGCCATTTTGCTATAGGTAGAAGTAATGACTTAATATTTTAGGACCATAAAGCATTCAGTGGGAGCTTTCAAACGATGTATCACATGACCCTCTTTCTATTTATTATTTTATTTTTCAAAATGGCGTCCCACCGCCAAGAAGAGAGAAGAGAGGGGCAATTAAGAGCCGCACTGTATATGCCAAAACAATATGACAGGAATGCTTTATGCTTCTGACATCATAAGGGATATCGTCGAACCGATAAGGCAAGCAGTCGGAAAAAATTTTGTTTTTTTTTATGATAATGCATCCCCGCATCGCACTCTAGAAGTATGGGCATTTCGCATCTTAGTCTACCACCACTTTCTCCAGACCTAAACCCAATTGAGCATGCCTGGGATATGCTCCAAAGAGCTCTTGATAACCATCAACCCCCGCCTAAAAACAGACAGTAAGAATATGACCCCAATTATAGGAAAAAATTGGCTTAGCTTGAAAAATACAGCTTGAGAAGTTGGTTCTTAGCATGCCAAGATGCATTAATGAAGTTCTGGAGGTTCACGGAAGTCACACACATTTTTTTTTTACATGATTCAGCATTTTTTATTTTGAATAATATAATAAATTTCTGGAATATACGTTTTGCCATTTTTAATTAAATTTGTTATTTAATTTAGCAACACTGTGACCTTTGTACCCATAAAAGTTTTAAGATTTTTTAACAGTTTATAATAAAAAAAAATTACTATATAACCTAATTTTTTCCGGCAGTGTATTTAAAACCGCCATATTACTTACCTTTAACCTAAAAACTTTGTAGCAATCGGCTAACCGTTTGGCAATTTCTCAAATTTTGCGAACAAGGAATTTAGAGGAGGAATTATCCTAGATATGTTAGCAAACCTAGGATAATTTCCTTGTTTGCGGGAAATATTTTTCATGAAAATTAGAAATTTCAAAAAGGAAATAGCAGATGCTAACATAGAGTGTAGGTCAGTCAGTCTACCACTGTTGTCAGCCTCAGTCAATGTTCCAAAATAATTGTTCACATGAACAGCAAAACTGTGCGTTAAATATATTTATTCTGTTAGGGCTAACGAAGAGAACAAAAGTCCAATAATTGTAATGTAACCAATTTGAAGCATCGTGGGTAATAACTTATTGAAATAAAAGAAATGTAGTACATCATTTTTGTTTTATTCTGGATAAATTATAACATATTTGAATTCAATTTATATACAATTTGTCTTGTTATAACTAAAAAAACGATACATTAAGCCTACAAAAAATAAAACCACTTTAATTTTACTCCTCGATATATTTTTTTTAATTTAAATTCAAAACGCCCGATTTATTTATGAGTGATAAACAAACTAAGATAAATAAGAAAATCTGGTTCTCGCTTGTTTATATAAAGTACTATTTACAAACATAATAAAAAAATATTGTTATATACAGGAA